>NC_057810.1:176887042-176980756 GCF_018294505.1 Triticum aestivum | reverse complement strand
ATCATGTTTACTCTTTCAGCAGAAACCTGAAATGGGGATGACAGAACCCCCAGTCCCCTCTGAAACCAACTAGGGTTTACTAAAATAATTTTCAATGAACCTGAAATGCCCTTCTAAAATGCCCATCATTTTTGTCTTGGTTCAGAACCTCTGCAAAAGTGGTGCACATTTTCCTAGGCCATCCTAGGGTTTTTGAATTAAATCATAACTATTTGAATTTGGGCATTTAAAATTATATAAAATATTTAAATGCTCAAATATCTCCAAACTAAAATGTTTCATGTTGGAAATAATCCAACTATGGACCAGGAGTAGTTTGGTGATTTTTGGAGTTGTCTAGGTATTTTATTTAATTCAACAAAGTTGCAGATATATTAAATAAAAACAGAAAACAGAAAAGAAAGGGGGAAAAACCTACCTGGGCTCCTCCACTGTGCGGCCCAGCCAGCTGGCTGGCCCAGCCAGCCCAGCCCACCTCCCTCCTCTGTCGTCTTCGTCCAGACAGAGGGAGGGGAGTGTGGCCGGCGCGCGCGCGCGCGCCACCGCGCCACGCCACCTGCTCGCCTGCTTGCCTGGCCTCCCCTCCTCGCTCGACGCCCTGGACGACGCCACGCCTCTCCCCCTGCTCTCTCTCACTCTCCCTGGCTCTCTCCTTCCTCTCTCTCGCTCTCTCTCTCGCTCGGCCGAACATGACCGTCGCCGCCGTTCGCCATAGCCACCGCCTCCGACCACCCCTCGCTCCCCCGATTAGCTCAGAAGCTCCGCCACAACTCCCTCTTCCTCCCCACCGCTCCACGGGTCCCCGGAAGCCCTACATCGCCGCCACGTCGCCGTTCCCCTCTTCGGACTCCGACCACCGTCGCCGTCAAATTCGTCGTCTCCGGCGCGTCCCCGAGCCTGCTTCGACGCCCACTGCAACCGCGGTGAGCCCCCGGAGCGATTCCCCCTTCTTCCCTGGTCTCTCCCGACCTCTAGGCCCTAGCTCCACCTCGACCGAAAGCTCCACGCCGCCGGCGATGTCGCCGTCGTGGCCACGGTCGCCGTAGCGCCCAACCGAGCTCGCCATCGTGCTCCACACATCACGAGGAGCACGTAGAACGCACCAACGCCTCCCCAAACCCCCTGCAACACTGATCCCGACCGCACCCGAACTCCGGCCACCGCAGCCGAGCTCGCCGCCGTCAACTCCGGCCACCTCGAGCCCAACCACCACCACCAATAGACGCGGCTCAGCCTCAGCAACACGTAGATGCCTTCCGCCGTCCATTTGGTCGCCGGAATGGCAAAAAGCACTCTCGCCGCCGTCTCGGATCTCGCCGGCGTCATGTCGCCGGTGGGGTTTGACTTGACCGACCTGGGGTTTGACCCCCCAGGGTCACTGACGCGTGGGCCCTGTCGGCCAGGTGGTTAGGTTAGCGCTAACTACTGTTAGTCAACCCCCCCTGACACTGACAGTGGGCCCCAGTGCCACTAATTAAGTAATTAGGATTAATTTAAATCTGTTTAACCCCCCCTGTCACTGACGTGTGGCCCCCACACGTCAGGTTTGACTTCAACCAGCCACAGTTGACCACTGACGTCATGCTGACGTCATGCTGACACAGTAATTATATTTCTGGATTTAAATTAAATCAGGAAATTCCAGAATATTAATTAAACTTCAAAAATTCATAAATTTTATTCTGTAATTCCAAATTGGACAAATTATATATGAAAAATGATCAGAAAAATCCAATCTATCCATCTGTACTATTTTCATGCATGATCAAACAAGTTAAATTGATGTTTTAATCAGAACAAGGAAAAGCACTTTAAAAGGCCATATTTGAATTTGGAATTTGAATCTTTGATTCAAATTTGTTCAAACACATCTGGTTTTAGTTGCATTAGCCCAACACACTCATATTGCCATGTTTCATGCATGCATCATATTGTTGCATATTGTTTGGTGATGTTTGTGTATCGGTGTCCTTTGCGACAGGATCTGTCCCCGAGGAGTACCGTGATTACCCTAACGAAGAACCGTATCCGTGCAACGAACCATCAGGCAAGCAACCAACCATTTGATCATATCGATACAATCCCATGTTCTCGCTCCTGCTCTCTTTTACTGCATTAAGACAACGCGATTCAAACTGCTGTGTGCTACGGTAGTTGAACCCATTTCCTCTGCATGACCTGTCATTGCCACAGTAACTAGATGAAACCCACTAGCATGTGTAGGAGTTGATTGAGCCATATGTATGTGTTGTTCCTACCTTTCTATGCCTGCTATGCTTAGAGTCGTGTCAGGTCTGGTTCATCTGGGTGATGGGCTAGAGTGAAATGATTATGTCGGTAATGAGAGTGGTGTGGTGAACACGATTTGGTAAAGGTATCGATGAGAGGCCATGTAGGAGTACATGGTGGGTTGTTTCATTGAAGCCGACCTTAAGCACTGAGATCTGTATGTGTGATTTAAGAATCAGCTACTACCATGCATTGGGCCCGAAACCAATGGACCCTCTCGACTTCTTATTCACCCTAGTTCTCCGTCCAGGAGTTGCAAGTAGTTTCTGGTGTTTGTAGCCTACTGGAGGCCGTGGACAGCGCTGACCGTAGGGGTGGGCTGTGATGCGGTAGGTACGTGGCCGGGTGTACCGAATACCCGTTAGGTATCTCGGGAACCATGTTCACATCGTTCGGGGCCGTATGGGAAACCTCGGCCGGACTCCCTGCGGATGGAACCTGAATAGGCGATAAACCTGGACTGGAGGCTTAGGTGATTAGGTAGGTCGTGGCCGACACCCACGTTGGGCTTCCGCTTGAAGGTTGCCGAGTACATGTCATGTAAACGACGGTAAGTGGTGAGAGCGTGTATGAAGAAGTACCCCCTGCAGGGTTAACATGATCTATTCGAATAGCCGCGTCCGCGGTAAAGGACTACTTGGTTGCCTATACAGTTCATAGACAAGTAAATGGAAACTACTAAAAGCCTCAAGATAAGTGTGAGTGCCGAGGATGGCTCCTCCGTAGGAGGACGGAGGTGGATCCTCGGTAGTGTATTGAAGTGGTGAATAGTGGACTCGTGTGCGCAAAACTATTTCAAGTTGAAGTATCGTAGGATAGCCTAGCCAAGAGTCAAAGCTGGCTTGCTGCAATAACTCCACCAACCCTTCTTGATACTATGCATGTATGTAGGATCTGATGTAAGTCTTGCTGAGTACCTTTGTACTCATGTTGCTATAATCTACATTTCTACAGAAGACGCTGCAACCCCTTCTGATGGGTTCTATGTAGACGTTGACATCAACGAGTAGGCTAAAGACCCAGGTGGTGACCCTGAGCTTGTGAAGGACCACATAGTATAGCCAGAGGCTTTCCAAGCCTCTTTTATTTTACTAGTTGTCTGTACTCAGACAAGTTACTTCCGCTGCTGGCTTGTATGATTGTATGACTTGTATGTTGGGTCGTGAGACCCGTACCTTTGTGTGTATGTTATGTATGGCTCACTGAGCCTTAAATAAAGTACTTGTGTCATAGAGTCATGTTGTGATGCTTCGTTGTATTTGCACATATCAAGCATATTGTGTGTATGATTGAAATGCTTGGTATGTGTGGGATCTGGCTATCTAGTTGTTTATCTTTAGTAGCCTCTCTTACCGGGAAATGTCTCCTAGTGTTACCGCTGAGCCATGGTAGCTTGCTACTGCTCTGGAACACTTAGGCTGGCCGGCATGTGTCCTTCTTCGTTCCTGTGTCTGTCCCTTCGGGGAAATGTCACGCTTTGAGTACCGGAGTCCTGTTAGCCCGCTACAGCCCGGTTTACCGGAGTCCTGCTAGCCCAGTGCTACAGCCCGGACCCACTTGCTGATGACCGACACGTTCGAAGCTGGGTCATGGATGCCTGTCCCTGTAAGTCTGTGCCACTTTGGGTTTACGACTAGTCATGTCAGCCCGGGCTCTTTATCATATGGATGCTAGCGACACTTTCATATACGCGAGCCAAAAGGCGCAAACGGTCCCGGGGAAAAGGTAAGACGACACCCGTGGGGATACCGTGCGTGAGGCCGCAAAGTGATATGAGGTGTTACCAGCTAGGTCGATGTGACATCGAGTCGGGGTCCTGACACAAAAAAATGTCCATGTGAATAAGCAGGCATCACTACTAGCTGCTGCCTCTCGCACTACGGAGGTCTCCGGATTGAAGCAGGACCTGGAGCGGACCGAAGGAGAGCTCAGCCTCGTGAAGAGGAAGCTCGAGGAGAACAAAGGTACCTAATACCCCATCTGTATATTGATAAAGAGAAAATGGTTTCAGCTTATAGAAGCGTCATGGCCTTTTAATAGGGGCCACGACCAAAGTGGCGGCCCTTAAGAAGGCGTTGTACGAGGACGAA
This sequence comes from Triticum aestivum, assembly GCF_018294505.1. Lineage (NCBI taxonomy): Eukaryota > Viridiplantae > Streptophyta > Magnoliopsida > Poales > Poaceae > Triticum > Triticum aestivum. The sequence goes on along the minus strand of NC_057810.1, from coordinate 176,976,377 downwards.
GACAAAGCGGCCAAGGAGCGCACCGAGCGCGAGAAGCAAGAGGCCCGTGTTGACGAGGTCTAGCAAGAGCTCCAGGATTTCTTCAAAAAATACGAGTACTTGGAGTGTGACTCGAAGACGCGAGAGTCCGAGCTTGCTGAGGCCCTCCAGAGCGCGCGAGACACTAAGGCCGAAGCCCAAAGGGCCCTCTAGGAGATTCAGGCGGCCAAGAAGATAGCGATGGGTAAGGCATTCATTATGCAAAGCAAGCATGTGAAGGAGACTTTCCTTTTACTTACCCGAATTCGGAGCTCTCTAGGAGCGTTCGCAGATCTGCCATGCAGCGTATCGGATGCCATGGAGTTCTACCGGGCCGAAGAAGGGAGTTCGACAGAGAAGTTGTTTTGGTCTCAATATATTGGGACCGAACATCAGATGCTCTTGACTGACCAGCTGAAGCAATTGGTCGAGTTGCACAAGGCGGCCGAACTGGCCATGAAGGACCTTAGGGTGTGTTTGGTTCGAGAACGAAGTGTAATGGAATGTCATGGTTCCGTTCCACAGGAATGGAATGGTTCCATCTATGTGTTTGGTATGAATAATGAGGTAGAGTGGAATGATTATGTTTCAATGTTTGGTTGGTGGAATGGAATGGATTGAAAAATGTTCAAAATTGTGTTTGCTTGTTTGGCAATATATGCAACATTGATATTATTTTTAGAAGCATTTTATTTAAATACCAAAACAACATTTTGTTTATCTTTGCATCACCACTACTGACATCAGTAGTCTATACATACACAATCACACATTTATTAACAAATTTAGAAACGCAGAAATTTACAGTTGCAAAAGGCAAGAACAAGCATGTACAAATAGATAACAAAAATTGTATTAATCTCAACAACTATGTACAAATTGGCAAGAACAATCGCAAAAGGAAAAAAACCGCCGCTGCCACCCGAGGAGGCCACCGTCGCTCTCCTATCGGGCTACCGCCGGTGCCACCCGCGTCGACCACCTCCCTGGCTGCTGGCTGCATGCTAGACACCGCAACTCCTCTTCCCGGCCACAAGCCCCGCATCGCCGCCCCTTTGCTAACTCCACCGCGCCATGGCTGCTGGCTGAGCACTGGCTCCCGTCTTCCCGGCCGTCGGCGCGGATGAGAGAGAGAGAGAGGAGCGAGTGGCCGTCGGAGTGGGTGAAGGAGATGAACGAGGGGCCGGTGGCGCGGATGAAGGAGAGGAGCGGCCACGCCGCGGATGAAGGAGATAGCAGTTGGCGGCGCGAAACCAGGGAGGAGCGGCCGGCAGCGTGGATCTAGGGAGGAGCGATTGGCGGCGGGGATCAGGGAGGGAGCCAGGTTCATGCGAGAGGAGGAGAAGCGAGAGTCTCCGCACAAGAGAGCGGTTCCGCGTGGTCCGCTCAATTTGGAGGAACCGCGCGGAACGGCATAACGAGGGAATATGCCGTTCCTGGGATCAGTTGGTTCTCATTACTTTGACTATCTGAACGCATGAATGGGCCTTGGGGATGGAACGGACCCGTGCCATTCCACTTCATGACAAGAACCAAACACACCCTTATAGTCCGGATGTGGCCTACCGAGCCCCTGCCCAGTAGCTACTTCGGCCTCATGAAGCGGCTTGTAAATGCCTGCCCGTGGCTTGAAGTCATAAAGCGGTCAGTCTGCATTGAAGGTGCGCGTAGGGCCTTCACCCGCGCTAAAGTGCACTAGGCAAAGATGGACACCGAGAAGCTGGTGACGGAGGGGCCTCCGAAGGGCAAGGAGCACCGCCACCCCGAAAAGTATTGTGACAGCATCCTGAAGGGCGCCCGCCTTGTGGTGGAGGAATGTGCTAAGGATGTAATATTTGAATAAATGTGCTCATGATCCTGTAATATGAAAACAAGTTCATTTGTTCTATATAACGCTTGTTCATTTAAAATTTTACCTTTTGTGCGGCCGTTTATAAAATCTGAGAGTTGGCCAGTCGTCGGATTCTGCCCCCATGTAACTAGTACCGGGGTGTTCGGGATAAATCTAAACACTCTTTATCCAATTTTTTGGTCCTTTAAGGAGGTGTTTAGCGCAACGAATAAGGCAATCAGACTATACAACTTCATCACTCTCACTTAGCCATAGAAGTCTATAATTTTAAATTTTTGCGTAGCCCCTGGTATTCGGAAGGCCGAACTTGGGGTGCTATACACGCCTAAATTGGGCAAGGCCGATTCCTCGCCCGAAGCGGAAAAAATCTTTCAGGATTTGAGACCTCTCGAACAGCGACCAGCTCTCGTCGCATCATGACAGTCAGTTTTCGACTTTGTCTACTGAGGTGCTCGTCCGGAAGAACCAGGGCACAATCACAGTAGTTCTCCCTATGCTACCTTAGCCGATATAGCGGAACGTAAGGCACCAAAACATGGTTGTCAGGCAGACCCAACTATTGACCCAAGACATGATTCGGAGCTGATGCATATAATGCTATAAGTTCGGGGTGCCGCACTGTCGAAAGTGTTCGGACTTTTCTTGCCGTGTTATGGGGTACACTGAAGCCCCTGGCGAGCTGAACGTACCAAAATGTACGGATGCTATTTGTAATAAATAAACAGTCAAGGGAAAGATAGAGAAATGTAATAATAAGCTGACGCTGTACATTAGTTCCCGTTGTTATAATAAGAAGTCAAGGCATATGTATACAAGTAGTGCGATAAGCAAAGTAGGACTATTTGACATGTCCTAACCAAGAGCGAGCTGCGTGTGGGTATGTAAAACAGGTATAGCGATCGTTATCAGAGACGACCTGGGGATTCCCTTGTACGTCAAAGCTTCTTGCCTCCTTGGTGTTTCTGTCCTGTAATTGGTCCGATACTCAGATTATCGAAAGAGCCTCGAAAAGAGAAGGACCTGAAAGAAAGAAAAGGGTGAAGGTGTATGGGTCCTGTGATGGTTGAGCCGCATTTTGGACCGCATTGTGGCCGTTTCTCCGCCTATGCCCATGGTATTTTAAGTGCGTAATTATGTACGCGTGGCACCAATTTCACCGCTTGACCAGGACATGGACGGATGCCGAATTGCTAGGCGAGCTCTGGACGTGCCAGACGATCCTGTTGCAGAGTACTTCAGATTCTCTTGGCGGTGTCCGGGGGCGTTATTTCCGAGTTGGAGATCTGCCTAAGAAGGCTGCTCTGTACTTCTGCTGCGAGGGCCGCAATGTGCTCCTCTATACGGATGGAGCGCTCTGTGTTTCCATTGACTATTATAACCCTGCGAGGTCCGGGCATCTTGAGCTTGAGGTATGCGTAATGCGGTACCACATTGAATCTAGTAAATGCGGTTCATCCGAGTAGTGCGTGATAGCTACTACGGAAGGGGACGATGTCGAAGATTAACTCCTCGCTTTGGAAATTGTTTGGAGATCTGAATCTAGTGTGATTGAGCCCGTGCAACAGGCCTCTACACCTGGTATGACACCTTTAAAGGTGGTTTTTGTGGGTTTAATCCTTGAGGGATCGATGCCCATTTTGCGCACTGTATCCTAATATAGAAGGTTCAGACTGCTACCACCGTCCATAGGGACTCGTGTGAGGTGGAATCCATCAATGATGGGCTCGAGGACCAACCCGGCCGAACCGCCATGACGGATACTGGTAGGATGGTCCCTACGATCAAACGTGATCAGCCAAGAAGACCATGGGTTGAACTTTGGGGCGACTGGCTCCATCGCGTAGACGCCCCTTAGTGCGCGCTTCCGCTCCCATTTGGGAATATGGGTGGCGTATATCATGTTTACCGTTTTCACTTGGGGAGGAAATTTCTTCTGGCCTCCTGTGTTCGGCAGCCGGGGCCCCTTGTCGACATCACTATGCGTCCACTTTTCCTTGTTTTTGGCATTTAACTTGCGGGCCTGTTTAAACACCCAACATTCTCTATTGGTGTGGTTGGCTGGTTTATCGGGTGTGCCGTGAATTTGACACGAGCGATCGAGTATGCGGTCCAGACTGGACGGGCCTGAATTGTTTCTTTTGAATGGCTTCCTTCGCTGACCGGACTTAGAGGCGCTGAATCCGGCATTGATTGTTGTGTCTTCGGCTTTGTCGCCATTGTTGCGACGCTTGTGTCTGTTGCGCCGGGGCTTGCCGTTGCTATATCTGGCATCTGAAGTGCCAAGATTTCTTGATGTGCTATTGCTACGAGCCAGCCAGCTGTCTTCACCTGCAAAAAATTTAGCCAATGCCGAGCCAGTACCTTGAGTTTTAGTGGGAGGTACTCGATGGCATGTAGATCATCGCCGCGGGCCATGTGAATGTGGAGAAGGAAATCTTCAAACCATACCGCGGGGTCTGTTGTACCATCGTATGATTCAATATTCACGGGTTTAAACCCTTCTGGGAATTCATGATCCATTACTTCATCCGTGAAGCATAGGGGGTGTGTGGCACCACTATGCCGGGCTACATCACGACGCAGTTCAAATGAGTCTGGTCTGTTGTATTCGGCCTAGCCAGATTTGTTTTTAGTATATCCGGCATGACGGTCAACGTCACACGTTGGGGCGCGCCCCCGTGATCCGTAGATCGATCTTGACTGTCCTGCTTTGTTTTCCAATTTGTCTCGCAGGTCATGCGTGTAGCCCCGAGCCTTCGTGTTTTTGCTTGTTTGGCGACGGGGTGCGGGCTAGACTTCGGGCTGATACGCTGCTTTGTCTCGGCCACGAGGTGGCCGGTCTGCCGCATCATGCGCTGGTAGTGTAGGCTTTAATGCCTCCTCCTTGAGTTGAGGTAGCAACCTACGCTCTGGTTAACTTTTGGTTGGGCGCTCGAGTCCGTATTCCTCGGCTGCCAGGACCTCGGTCCATCTATCAGTTAGCAGATCTTGATCAACTTGAAGCTGCTGCTGCTTTTTCTTCAGGCTTTTTGCAGTGGCTATAAGCCGGCGCTTGAAGCGCTCCTGCTCAACGGGATCCTCAGGCACGGTGAATTCTTCATCGCCAAGGCTCACCTCGTCTTCGGAGAGGGGCATGTAATTGTCATCCTCTGATTCTCCATCCATTGCTAGTTCCTTGGGGCTAGCTTGCCCATGTTCCTGTTCGGCCTGCTTGAAACTAGGCTGGGCAGGATTGTTTTTGTCCTCGGCATTATCCGGAGCGTTATTGTCTCTTGTGCCGATATCACTATTTTTGCTATGGCGTGGTTTAGAGCGGCGCCGATGACGCTGGTTCTTAGATTGCTTCTGAAGGGGATTATCCTCCGTTGCCTCATCGCCATCGCTTTCTTTGGGGGTGTCCACCATATATATATATATATCATATGATGAGTTGGCTGTCCAGCACCCTGCGGGTGGTGGTTCTCGTTCCTCTCCAGCAGCGTCGTCCATGCCGTCGATGTCTTCGGAGTCGAAATCAAGCATGTCGGTTAAGTCATAAACAGTGGCTACCAAGTGGGTGGTGGGTGGGAAACGAATGTCTTCGTCATCCGCTTCCCACTCAAGCCGGACATAGTTCGGCCAAGAGACTCCTAACACGGAGAGAGATTTTAGTTAATTTAGCACGTCGCCCAAGGGTGAGTGCTGAAAGATATCAGTGGAGGTAAACTCCATGATCGGTGCCCAATCAGATTTGGTAGGCACGGATGCGCGTGGTTCGGATCCTATGGCCGGAGACGAGTCCGAGGGTTTGATGACACAGATCTCTTTGGAGGTGAAGTCCGTGTTCGGCTCTAGCGCCGATGAGTGTGCGGCCTCCGTGGTGGGGTCTATCCGCCCGTCCTCGGATGGCGTGATCTGCTCCGGATCTAAGGCCAGGGCAGCTGCAGGTGCGTTCTCCTTAACACCGTCTAATGGCAGATCTAAGTCATGCTCATCATGACTATACGGCGCACCTATCATGGGCTCGAATCCGTCAAAGATCAAGTCTCCGTGGATGTCGGCAGTGTAGTTCAAGCTTCCAAACCTGACCTGATGGCCAGGGGCGTAGCTGTCGATTTGCTCCAAATGGCCAAGCGAGTTGGCCCGCAGTACGAAGCCGTCGAATACGAAGGTCTGTCTGAGGAGGAAAACCTCACCCTGGATCGCATCGTTGTATATGATTGAAGGAGCCATCAAGCCTTATTGTGACGACACAGTGGAACTCTCAATGAAAGCACCAATGTTGGTGTCAAAACCGGCGGATCTTGGGTAGGGGGTCCCTAACTGTGCGTCTAAGGCTAATGGTAACAAGAGGCGGGGGACACAATGTTTACCCAGGTTCGGGCCCTCTCGATGGAGGTAATACCCTACTTCCTGCTTGATTGATCTTGATGATATGAGTATTACAAGAGTTGATCTACCACGAGATCGTAGAGGCTAAACCCTAGAAGCTAGCCTATGATTATGATTGTTGTTCTTGTCCTACGGACTAAACCCTCCGGTTTATATAGACACCAGAGGGGGCTAGGGTTACACAGAGTCGGTTACAGAGAAGGAGATCTACATATCCGAATTCCCAAGCTTGCCTTCCATGCAAAGGAGAGTCCCACCCGGACACGGGACGAAGTCTTCAATCTTGTATCTTCATAGTCCAACAGTCCGGCCAAAGTATATAGTCCGGCTGTCCGAGGACCCCCTAATCCAGGACTCCCTCAAGCATCAAGTGTTGATGGTTAACAAGACCACTAGTTTCAAGAAGAAGGGCAAAGGAAAAGATAAGGGAACTTCAAGAAGAATGACAAGCAAGTTGCCACTCCCATGAAGAAGCCCAAAGCTAGACCTAAGCCTGAAACTGAGTGCTTCTACTGCAAAGGGAATGGTCACTGTAAGCGGAACTACCCCAAATATTTGGCGGATAAGAAGGATGGCAAAGTGAACAAAGGTATATTTGATATACATGTTATTGATGTGTATTTTACTAGTGTTTGTAGTAACCCCTAGGTATTTGATACTGGTTGAGTTGCTAAGATTAGTAACTCGAAACAGGAGTTGCAGAGGCTAGTTAAAAGCGAGGTGACGATATGTGTTGGAAATGATTCCAAGGTTGATGTGATCACCATAGCACACTCCCTCTACCTTCGGGATTAGTGTTGAACGTAAATAAATGTTATTTAGTGTTTGCGTTGAGCATGAATATGATTAGATCATGTTTATTGCAATACATTTATTCATTTAAGTCAGAGTATAATCGTTGTTCTGCTTACATGAATAAAACTTTCTATGGTCATACACCCAATGTGAATGGTTTATTGAATCTCGATCGTAGTGATACACATATTCATAATATTGATGCCAACAGATGCGAAGTTGATAATGATAGGCAACATATTTGTGGCATTGTCATTTAGGTCATATTGGTGTAAAGCGCATGAAGAAACTCCATGTTGATAGACTTTTGGAATCACTTGATTATGAATCATTTGATACTTGTGAACCATGCCTCATCGACAAGATAACTAAAACTCCATTCTCTGGAACAATGGAGCGAGCTAATGACTTATTGCAAATAATACATACCCATGTATGTGGTCCGATGAGTGTTGAGGCACGCAGAGGGTATCATTTTTTTCTGACCTTCGTAGATGATTTAAGCAGATAGGGGTATATCTACTTAATGAAACACAAGCCTGAAACATTGGAAAAGTACAAAGAATTTCAGAGTGAAGTGGAGAACCATCGTAACAAGAAAACATAGTTTCTACGATCTGATCGTGGAGGCGAATATTTGAGTTACGAGTTTGGCCTTCATTTAAAACAATGTGGAATAGTTTCACAACTGAGGCTACCTGGAACACCACAGCATAATGGTGTGTCCGAACATCGTAACCATACTTTATTAGATATGGTGCGATCTATGATGTCTCTTACTGATTTACCGCTATCGTTTTTGGGTTGTGCATTAGAGACAGTCGCATTCACGTTAAATAGGGCACTGTCTAAATCCGTTGAGATGACACCGTATGAACTGTTGTTTGGCAAGAAACCTAACCTGTGATTTCTTAAAAGTTTGGGGATGTGACGCTTATGTCAAAAGGCTTCATCCCGATAAGCTCGAACCCAAAGCGGAGAAATGCGTCTTCATAGGATACCCTAAGAAAACCATTGGGTACATCTTCTACCATAGATCTGAAGGCAAGATCTTTGTTGCTAAGAATGGATCCTTTCTAGAGAAGGAGTTTCTCTCGAAAGAAGTGAGTGGGAGGAAAGTAGAACTTGATGAGGTAAATGTACCTTCTCTCGAATTAGAGAGTAGCACATCAGAGAAATCCGTTCCCGTGATGCCTACACCAACTAGTGAGGAAGCTAATGATGATGATCATGAAACTTCAGATCAAGTTACTACTAGACGTCGTAGGTCGAACAGAGGACGTTCCGCACCAGAGTGGTACGGTAATCCTATCCTAGAAGTCATGTTACTAGACCATGACAAACCTACGAAATATGAAGAAGCTATGATGAGCCCAGATTCCGACAGATGGCTTGAGGCCATGAAATCCTAGGTAGGATCCATGTATGAGAGTAAAGTGTGGACTTTAGTGGACTTGCCCGATGATCGGCAAAATATAGAGAATAAATGGATCTTCAAGAGGAAGACTTACGTTGATGGTAATGTTACTATCCACAAAGCTCGACTTGTCGCAAAAGGTTTTCGACAAGTTCAAGGAGTTGACTACGATGAGACTTTCTCACCCGTAGTGATGCTTAAGTCCGTCTGAATCATGTTAGCAATTGCCACATTATGAAATCTGGCAAATGGATGTCAAAACTGCATTCCTTAATGGATATCTCAAAGAAGAGTTGTATATAATGCAACTAGAAGGTTTTGTCAATCCTAAAGGTGCTAACAAAGTGTGCAAGATCCAGCAATCCTTCTATGGACTGATGCAAGCATCTCGGAGTTGGAATATACGATTTGATGAGGTGATCAAAGCATATGGTTTTATACAGACTTATGGTGAAGCATGTATTTACAAGAAAGTGAGTGGGAGCTCTGTAGCATTTCTCTTATGATCAATATGGTTAGAGTTTATTTGATCTCTTATATGCATGATTATTTATAGCCTCGCAATTCTTCTTCGAATATTTGGTTTAGTTAGGCCAACTAGAATGATTATTTTTGCTATTGGAAGAGGTGCCTTGTGATGGCTTCGATCTTGTGGTTTCCCTCTCCTAGTGATAGCAACGTCAAAAAGGGAATGGGCCGGGTCGGCCCGCTCGGTCACTGACCCGGACCGAAATCTCGAGGCCAATGGACCAGGTGGGTTGGCCTTGAATCATAAAACGGGTCAGTAGAGCTGGCACCGTGTGACTCGATGGACCAGACGGGTCGACCCAGCTGCCTGATCACGCTGCCCTAGTCCATCGCTTCCACCACCCACCACGATCTTTGTAGGTCGCTCCCGACGATTTTTGCCGCCGCCGGCCATCTCTGCCGCCCTCGGCCTCCCCCGACCTTCTCTACCGGCCGCCCCCGACCATCTCTGCCCACTACAAAAAAAATACACTTCCGTGATGATACGTGTTTGTCACAGTAGGTCACGTTTTTTGTCATGCATGTACATCCATGACAAATTTATGACAGAATCAAGATAGTCATACCTGTGCTGTCGAAGAAGTGTTCCATGACATTACCAAAATTATCATCACGGAAGTGTCCACTTCCATGATGATAAATCGCGCGTCACAGAAGTGCTTTCGTCAAGGGTGACCGACACGTGGCATCCACCGTAACGGAACGCAGTTAAGCTATCGGGTCGGGTTTTGGATCCGATAACCCGTTAACAGCCCCGACCAATGGGGATTTTCCATGTGTAAAATCATCATTAGCTGGAGGAAACACGTGTCGGCTCACCGCTGGGACAGATGTCATCCACTCATTGGACAGAAGGCGCCTATGATACATCGACACATGGCACGACCCAACAGAGGCCCATTCCTGTGAAAAGGCCGGCCCATTTGACTTGGTCAAAAGGTGGCGGGCCGGCCCATGTAAAGCCTGTTAACGGCATGTTCGCATATAGCCCATTTACAGCCCGCTAACCCAAGGCCCATTACGCCCTATCCGAATTAGGCCCAAAAGCGTCTTCTGGGCCACCCATTATGATTCCAGCCCGTTTTCACTTCTGGCCCATGTATGGCCCATGACATCTTTCGGCCCATATGAGGCCCTATGTAACTCTTGGCCTATTAACGGCCCATGGTGAAACTGGCCCGTAATGAACAGTGTATTACTTTACACCCATTAACGGCCCGTGGTGAAACTGGCCCGTAATGAACAGTGTATCACTTTATACCCATTAAGGGCCCGTTATTCCGTTGGGCCGTTTCCAGCCCATGTTATCTTTCGGCCTTCTCAGAGCCCATTTATTCTTGGGCTCATTTCCAGCATTCGTTTACTTACGGCCCATTACTGTCATTTTCTGCTTATGGGCCAAATTCAGCCCGTGGTTACAGTCGGCCCATTTGTGGTCCGTTAACACGTTGGGCCATTTTCATAGCGTCATGAAATACAGCCTATTAACGATGGCCCGTTATGGTCGGCCCATGAACGGACAATTCCAACTCTAGCCCGTTTACGGCCACAATGTGGCCTGTTATTGGCCCATGTTTGGCCAATCGATCATACTGCCTGTATAAGGACCATTGATGATACGGCCCGTAGAAGGCCCATTATTTCTGCGGCCCGTAGAAGGCCCATTGTTTCTACGGCGCGTGGAAAGCCCACTGTATATACGGCCCGTGGAAAGCCCACTGTATATACGGCCCGTAGAAAGCCCACTATTTCTACGGCCCGTAGGTCCAGTGTCACTACAGTAAATATTAGCCCTTGGTTATTGTGGCCTAGTTTTAAAAAATAGGTTATTGCAGCCACTAGCAAACCGCAGAAAAAGAACTGCACTCACTACAAGCAAACAAATAAACAAGACAACAAGGAAATAAATAAGCAAGCAACTTACACTAGGCTATCACGGCTATTACACATATTACATCCACTGGGCATCAAAGTTCGCCACCAGTGCAAATATAGGGAACACAATAGTATATAAACGCTGCAGCAAAACAAGTCCAGAACTGAAACCACTTCAGAAGAGCTCAAGAAACAATATCCTGGGTACCCATAAAGCTGGCAAGATGCTTAGCAAGCTTATTAACTTTCTCTTGTTTGGTGCTTAAGTCCTCCAGCGCCTGCTGTTGCACCAAAAAGTATGCATCTGAATTCTGTAGGGACTTCCTCAGTCCTTCGGCTTCCTGTCGCATAACATCTGATCGATGTCTTTCAACTTGAAGTTGAGACTCAAGAAGCCGAACTGATTCAGGCAACGAGTTCGAAGAGCTGGTGCCAGCAGTGGTAGACAGTAACTCGAACACTACATCAAGATAGGACTTTGGGGTTGTCTCAGTTTCCTCAATATAGTTTTTATCAGCTTTCTTGGACACCAACAGGGATGTCTCACTATCTTGAACCTTATCTGCATTACTTCCTTTACCATTACATAACAAGATACTCTTCTCCAATATTTTATCCGCGTTCTAAAAGAGAAGCAAACAAACACATCTTAGGTTTACAATGTAGTATATGAAACTCATTCTGGTAAACCAGTTCAGTAGTAAGGTGGAAAGGATAACAACATGAAACAAACATATATCTATGTAGTATGGTCACTGTATGGTCTATATCATTCTAGTTTATGTTGCCAAATCAAGATAGATACAGTTCGAATCATATCTATTTAAGATAAAGCAGCATAGACAGAATATAAGTGTGGGAAACTACACAGCAATAACAACACTTGTAATGTGCATGGCATGAGAACATAACTGTTTATTCAATTGAAACTGAAATCAACATAGAGCAAGTTACAACAGCAAGCAGCCAAACACGTTGAAGAAACATGTTTAAAACATACCTGTTGCGCAATTGGAGTTTCAATTGCATCCTTCAAATTGAAAATTGGTTGGTATCAGTAAATACAGTGATGCAAGAGCAAAGTAGTATGAACCATAGCTACGGAACCTGACCTGAGAACAATTCTTCTTCTGCTTTAAGCGTTGACTTCGGGTTCGGAGTGGTGGTCCTCATGATTTGGGTACTGCAGTTGCCTTACTAACTGCTCGTGTTTGGGTGCTCTGTGGTGGAGACGGTGCTGTCTCAACAGGAACTGGGTGTCTATCTGCTGGGGTTGGGGTTAGAAGGGGTGTAGTTGGTTCTCTATCCAACTGGGTAGGGGTACAATCTGCATGAGTGTGGGTTATGTGTGGTGGGGCTGATTCTTGGGCAAGTACAACTGTGGTTCTATCTGCATTGACAGGTAGCACGATCTTTTCTGAAGACCGTGTTTTTACTCCCACAGATACTGCCATCACTCCCTCCAATTGAAATGGCTGATAAACAAGAAAAGTAATTGAATGTACAGACATTGTAAGATAGACAGGTGCAATGGATAGTGGGGAAGAAAACAAGGCATGAAATAATTCACATCTATGTTGTCTAAGCAAACAGAATAGCAGGACATAATTTCACATATATGATGGCTAATTAAACAGGATAGCATGACACAATTTCACATGTATGTTGGCTAACTAAACAGGATAGAATGACATACTGCAAAATATGATGACTATGTAAATAGGATGACATGATATAACTATACGATTTGTCTATTAAAGTGGTTGGCATGCCATAAATCACAACATGCCGCCGATGGAAACATGATGGCATGATATAATTCATGGATAGAATGACATAATTTAAAATATGATGACTATGTAAACAGGATGAGATGATATAACTATATTATGTCTTTAGAAAATGGGTTGGCATGCCATAATTCAGATACATGATGTCTATGTAAACATCATTGCATGACATAATTCAAATATATGATTTATATACTAAGGAAGTGAGAAGAGGGCAATTGCATATATGATGTGTCAACTAAGGAGATGGCATTCAATATTGTGTATATGATGTAAAAAAATAAGCATTGCAATACAACATATGCATTATATGAGTAATATAACCCTGCCAAGTTTAAGCATACACCTCAGGGGGATAATAGGACTGGTCATCTGCCTCTGAATCCTCCTCTGAAGAGGTATTTGTAACCAGCAAGATATCTGCTTCAGCAGGTAGCATTGTTTGCTCTGAAGACCTTGTTTTCACTCCAGATTTCTCCATCACCAATTCAAATGGCTGATGCACAGGAAGAGCAGTTGAATATACAAACATTGTCGACAAAATCAATGAGAAATACAAAACAAGGACGGCATGATATAATTCACATATATGACGATTGCCTAAACAGCATGGCATTGCATAATTCACATACATAATGCCTTGCAACAAGATAACATTGCATAATTCACATATATAATGTCTTGCAACAAGATGGCATTGCATAATTCAAATATATGGTAATTAGACACTAAACATGTGGCATTCACACAAAGCATGTCTAAACTAAGCAAATGACATAGCAATGCAAGATACCATACACACGATGTGAGTAACATAACCCTGCCAAGTTAGGGCATGCACCTCAGGGGGGAAATATGACTGGTCATCTGTCTCTGAATCCTCCTCTGAGGAGCTATCGGTAACCAGCAAGACATGCGCTTCGTCAGATAGCATTGTCTGCTCTGAAGACCTTGTTTCCACTCCAGATTTTTCCATGACCATGCCGAATGGCTGATGCACAAGAAGAGTAATTGAATGTACTAAAATTATTGACAAATTTGACACATAATAAAAAAATGATGGCATGACATAATTCACATATATGATGCCTGGCCAGAGAAGATGGCATTGCATGATTCACATATACGATAAAGAAACTAATCAGATGGCATTGACACAAAGCATGTCTAAACTAAGCAGATGACATCTTTAATGTATACAGTAAGCAATGCAAGGCACCATATGCATGATATTACCAACATCAACATGCCAAGTTAGAGCGAAGACCTCATGGGGTAAATAGGAGTGGTCTTCTCCTTCTGAACCCCCCTCAGAACAGTTATCTTCCTCTTGATTACGATCCTAAATGGGTGGAGGGGGGGGGGCTGCTTTTGCGCCCACCATGGAACAACGTCTGCATGAAATTTTATTGCCACGCAAGACTTGTCTCTTTTGCTCTACATGATCAGTTCCATTGTGTACAATAACTGGCATGCGTAGGAATAAAACATAGTGAGATTATGTAAGGAGTGCATGCACAAATCCAGAGTGATGGTAGCAAACTGTGGATAGACCCAAAACCAATGATAGCAGGCAGATAATAGCTTTAGTTAAAAAATACAGATAATGGCTCCTTTAATGTTTGTTTGCACCCAACATGAAACTCATAGTAGACACCGGAGATTAACCAGATAGTAGACAGATAGTACTCATTGCTGCCCCAATATGTACCCCACAACCATTTAAAAACTCAAGTTTCAGCTAGTTTGGACCTGACTCGGAGTCTAATAGGTGAACACAACGATAATGTAGCATGTCATCATATTAAGCGATGCATAACGTAAGCAGACACGGAAGAGTGCGACCTCTCTTGCGGACCCGTGTAGTCCTCAAGGTCATCTGCTCAGTTGATGATGGTAATGCAGTTGTCGTGGCTGCCGACGGCTGGGAAGAAGATCTGAGGCAGCGAAAGACAGTCTGGAGAGCGGATCCCTGCTGTGGTGAACCCTTCCATCGTTTGAGCAGCTGAGTTGGGGTGGAACACAGCGCCGCAGGAGCAGGACAATCCACACAAGGTTTTCTTTGACACATATCTGTAACAGAAGTAATTGAGTAAGGGCTTGTTTGAGGATTCTAACAATGCAGTGGTAGGAAATAGATAGGAATAGGATAGGAATGCACGTGCAAAACAGAGAATTTAAAAACACAGGATTTCAGCCATTCTGGGTGTTTGATTCACAACAATTGGAAGATCACATGATGCAAAAAAGCATGGTGAGATTAAGTCAAACCACAAGAAAATGTATGGTTATAATGCTATTATGCTACTATCTCCTAGTCTTGTGCTTGATGAATAGGAATATGAAAAGGAGGAGAAGTGGAAATTAGAATTCCTACGGTTTTTCTTTCAAGGAGACACTAAAGGAACAAATCCTACAGTTTTCCTTTGCTCCATTCCTTTGCACCAAATTCATGAAAATTAGTACCATAGGAAACTTTCCAATAACTATGTTTTTCATTCACTTTTCCTTTCAAGCACCGGCGATTCTAGTAGGCAGGCTTGAGCAAGGAAAATCCTACACTAAAAAAATGTTTTTGTGCTACTTCTATTACTTTGGACCTAGGACACTGCCATACTAGCTCAACTCTCAGGCCCATCGACAAATGCACAGCTCAAACGCGCAGAGATAAATAATGATGGCATTCAAGAGAGTCCATCACGGATAGCTAAGTTGCCTGGTACCTCACTGCTTGTCATATAGTAGGATAAAATAATCGTATTTCCCGTTACTACGAATGCTTAGTGGACAATATATATAACATGTAGAGTAAAAAAGAGATGCAACAAGTGTACAACCTCTTTGGCGAAGCCATGTCAATCTCAACGTGATTGGGTTGGCCGGTGAGGATGCTCCGGCTGACTTTGCTGTCGGAGGAGGGGAAGAAGATCTTAGGCATCTGGAGATGGAGCCCGAGGTACTACTCCGCTGTGATGGAGGGTTTCATCGTTGGAGCAGCTCCAGTGAGTTGTACGACGCCGAGGCTGAAGCAGGACAAGAGAGACAACGAACAACGTTAACCTGAGTGGAATTCTAATAGCATCTCCAATACATGACGTAAAATACATAACCACAAAGTGCTAGATGTAAAATACATCAACCGCTTATCTCTGAACTTAACTGTCGAAACTGAGCCTAACTGTCGAAACTTAATTTTGCTGTCAAAACTGAATTTTGCTGTCGAAACTGAACGCACTAGCAAGGTGAGGCTACACGTCGGTCGACTGACTTTTTCATCTCTGGTCAGTCGATTTTTCAGCCGTTGGATACGAAATCAAGGGCCTGTAGTTCATCTTCAACCTCCACCCCCCTGAGCTGCCAGCCACCACCGGCCAAACAGCAGCCCCCCGCCGCCCGCGGCCGGCGGTGCGCCGCCCCTCCCGCCCCGAAAACACTCCCCACCGCAGGTCCGCCGCCGCCCCGGCCATCCCTTGAGCCCCCTCCTCGTGCCAAGCTTTTTCTCCAGCGATCCCCACGCCACCGCCCCGCCAACGCCGGCGACCACCGCCCCCATCCTGAACCTTAAGATAGATAGTGGGGTACCTCTCTAGCAAGCCCGCCTCCCCGCTGCAGCTGGTTCTTCCTTCACCCCGATGATCCCACCCCTTGAAAATCGACTGACCCCAAAGTCAATTCAGTTGACTGAAGTGTAGCCAAATCGGAGCAGCATCGCAAGCAAGAGCAAGAGTGAGAGCCGCAGCGCGAGCAAGAGCAATAGCAAGAGCAGACCAGGCAGGGGACCGAGAGCAAGAGCAGAGCAGCAGCGCGAGCGAGAGCTAAAGCAGCAGCTACTCCTACTGATGTGGACGTCGCCACCGAGGGAGCGACGCCATGGAGGAAGTGGCCGGCGACACCGCCGTGGATGGAGCCGCGCCGGGTCGGCTCGGGAACGAGCGCCGGCAGCACCGTGAGATAGAATCAAGAAGAAAATGCAGCGATTAGTGTACAACCTCTTTGGTGGCACCAATTAGGCCGCAGCTTCATCCGACGAAACGGTGATGATGATGCTCTTCCGGTGGTGCAGGTGAAGACGGCGGTGTGGGAATGGAGGTAGCGCGAAAGACGAGGGGAACATCGACGCAGCTCCTTGGAGGTGAAGGACGGGGTGGCTGAACTGGCGGGATGATGAGATCGAGGATGGATCCTCATCCGGTACGGTGGATGAGGGATGTCGAGGTGTTGCTGTGGACAACGTCGTCGGGGAAGAGGCTCCGGCTGGGTGGCGGACGGAGCAGGGTGTGGGGTTTCGTCGCGGGTTTTCGCGGCCTCGGTGTACGAATGGGTGGGCGGATGGGATGGCAGTGGGGAACCATGGCTTAGGGACTCGCTTGTCCGAAATGTGGGGTAAGTTACGAAAGTACCCCCCACCGATTTGAGGCGGTTCTTTCGGTTCAGGGGTACCATGGGCATTTCGCGTGTCGGGATTTCACAGGAGGTGGGAGTTTTCGCGCGCGTTGTAATTTCGGAATAGCAAGGCGCGGGTTGAGATGGAGGGAGTTGTCGGAGCACAACGAGACAAAGATATATCTTAAATATTTCGGGCTAACAAGGCGTGGGTTGAAGAGGCGGGAGTTTCACTGCACGATAGACAGAGACACTAGCTTCAATTTTTGGCATAACAAGGCGCGGCTTGAAATTTTGGAAGAACAAGCTTAACGTGTACCAAAAAAAAGACAATTTGCACCTCAACACGTGCAACACACACACAAACACAATTTAGACTAGAGTAAGGTACACGTGCATTGCACGCATGAGATTTGGCAAGCAAATTATGAATAAATACCACATTATAGCATGCAAGCTTTGAGTCATATATGCATGATGTAGATGTTCGTTTAATTCTTATAGTTCATTTCATTCAAAATCATCTAGTTTTTATAAGAAAGCTAATCTATTTTAAGATTCATGGAATTGTGCGTTGTAAGACATAAAGTAAAAACAAATAATGGCAAATCATGTAGAAAAACATTTGGGCGATTCTGATACGGAAGATTCTAGAAAAAATAAGAAGTGCTTGAGTTTGATGTTTGTGCATTATGCTTAAGTTCAACCATGGAGTCTTCTAGATTATACATGTGGCGTAATCTGGTGGAATCTAGATGATATCCAATGGCCAATAGTGTTCAAATTTGCCATCTTTGGACCATCGGATTCGCCACATCCAACGACCATCTTTCAAAGTTAAAGTTACCCGCACACAATATAAAAAATATAATATATATATATAGGGGTATAGATATAGATATGTGTTGCGAAAGCCGCCCATCATCTCCAATTACATGCACGGATGCGACATGGGCAAATGATGTCTGCCATCAATATCTCAAATTCAAATCAGTCTGACCTTGTTCAATGTGTATACAATACAACATGCTCGTTTCCAAACCACACCGCGCAGATCTCCGTTATATTCATGCATGCATGGGTTTCAAACATCAGGATCTCTTATTCAAATATTTGAATTCAACTTTACATTGATTATGACCTCACCTATTCTTTTACACCCACACAGTAGTCTTCTCTTTATAATTGTACCACTAACTTTCTCTCGTGCATGCATGCACACACACTACCAGTCGGCATTATCTATCGCACGCATGCAATCTTTTTCTTCAGGTCGGTCTCCCATGAAGGCACACACCCACACACATCCCCCTCTCCATCATACCGGGCATTCTTTATCTCTCACGCTTGCATGTGCAACGATCGATGTTCCTCTATGTATGTGTGTGTATAGCTTGGTCTTTCATAGTTTTCCACACAAACCGATCAATCGATATATCGAGTGAGGTCTCACCCTCTTTCCCACGTCCACATCGATCAATCTATACCTCTCCCACGTCCACATCGATCAATCTATACCTCTCTATATAGGATTAACATAAATAGCTAATACACCCACATTAATTATATATCCAACGTCCCCCTCTCATCATCCATGCCTTCCGCTTCATCTCTCAGATGCGTGCACAATGGCAAAGATAGGGGGCAGTAAGGGCCCTGCCCCCCTAACATCACTATATATCGAGGCTAATATGAATGTGATCATTAGACAATTGCTGCTAAAAAAGTTTAATTTCATGAATTGACCCTCCTCGTAAAGGATTAGCAATGCTTGGCCCCCTAGCTCATTTATTTTTCATGGCTCCGCCACTGCGTGCAACAGTGCACGTGTTCGCCCCCTCTATCTAAATATCGATCTCGCACTTGTGCATTCCTTCATAGTCTCCCTCCACTCGGCCCCTCGCACCATCTTGTAGCCCCCCACCGGATTTTGCCACATGTACAATCTAGCAGACTCCATGGTTGAACTTAAGCATAATGCACAAACCTCAAAACAACAGTGGTTCTCTTTTGTTCTAGAATATTCTGTATCATAATTGCCCAAACACCGGAATTTTGGAGGATTCTAATCATTAGGAATTTTTCCTATCTTGGTTGTTTGATTCGTAGGATTGTAAACCATAGGAATTTTTCCAGATGATTCATTTGCACTAGATTTGATAGGAAACATCCCATCCACTCAAACCTCTTTGAAAGAATTCTGCGTTTTTTCTATGCACAATCAAACATCGTACAATCCTGTAGGATTCAAGACGACATTCCACTATAATCCCATGTTTTTCCTATTCACGTGTTCTTAGCTTTTTTATAAAAATTAACTTGATTTTGAATGATATGAACTGTAAGAATTAAATGAAGGGCTACATCACGCATATATGACTAAGAGCTTACATGCTATAGTGTGGTATTTATTCATAATTTGGTTGCAAAATCTGATGCGTGCAATGCACATGTAAATTACTAGTGCTTCGAGTATGTGCAAAACGTGTAAATTAGAATACCAATGGCACGCTACACAGTAAGCCATGTGGCACATGTGGAGGCGTTGTCGTGACCTCCTTGCGTGGATTGATCACAGTGACATGTTGCTGGTTCCAGAAGAATGTACTCGTCCTCCCTGAGCCATACTGGCGGTACATGCACGAAGCGAAGATGTGCACGCACGCCACGCACGCACTCATTCCCTCGCACGCACACGCGGGTACACAGGCGGACGCAATTTTGTACCAAGATCCACCCCATGTGATAATTTGACGCGTGTAAAGTCGTTCACTTCATTGATGGTCAATTAATACAGCGCATGCAAATTGAGTGGATGTGAGGGCGGAAGAAAGACATTATTACTCCACTGCGCATGCGAGTAGTTTAATCGTGGGTTGCTAGTAGTACTTCCATTGCTCTCCTTCGTATTTTGTGCCAATTTTTGCCAGTAACATAATATTTACGCATTTGAGCAGTGTAGTACTTGAAATTTATGTTCCGCTAAACTCATCGGGAGCCGTTTGGGGCCTCGAAACCAAAACCATCAATTAAACTTTACCTTGTTCCCATCACATTTGAAAGCCTACTCACACCTACTAGTACTACGTACCAAACCTGAATGTGTTCCCACTATGCAGGTATTAGTACTACTAGTGCTAGTACTTAGGTTATAAAAAGGGGAACTACCTAACCGAAAATTACTCTACCTTTGCTCCTCATAAGTGCTTCTTCTTCGTCCGTCGTTGCCATGGCCGGTGAGCAGAGCTCTAGGTCGAGAACTACTCGTAACCAGGGAGCGGCAACCAAGGTTGTGGAAAAAAAAGAGAGGGCTCGCCGCCACGCAGAGACCTCGAAAGATCTCTCATGTGCAGGCGATGGCTCCTAGGAGCGCCCTAGCCGCGGAGGCGAACATGCCGAGCTGGCAGAGCTGGAGTCGTTATCCCTCGACGGCATGCCCGATCAGCTCAATAAGCACCTCAATAAGCAGAAGGAGTTCATCCAAGGCTTGACGGAGTTGCTGAAGGAGAGCCTCGACGACATGCCCGTTAAGCTCAATCAGCAGGGGGAGTTGACCGCCGGCTTGGTGATGCTGCTGAAGAAGAGCATTGCCTTGGAGAATAAGGCGACCGGCGAAATCCTGCGACTTTAGGAGGACAAGGCGAAGCTCTGCCATGAGATCGACCTATTGAAGGAGAAGAACGCTGGCTGGAAGAAGCTGCATGAGAATAGTAGTTCCTCGATGAAGATGCTGCAGGCCCTCGTCATGGAACAGAAGGAGGAGTTGGCGAAGCTCCGCATCGAGCACCCGGCTGCTGTCAAGGTACATAATGTGGCCGTGGAACAGATGATGAAGGCTCGCGTCGAGAAATCCCGCGTCATGGACAGAATGAAGAAGATGGCGGAGGAGACGCGCAAGGAGATGGAGGTCGTGGAGGCGATGAAGAAGAAGTTACGGCTCTGCGGCGAATTAGATCATTTGGGGTGATAATCTTCCTTCTTCTTTTGCTGCTGTGTTTCATCTTTTGCTTCGGGTGTTTCGCCACACGTGTCACGTTCTCTGCGAGGCATGAATAGAACAATGGTTTTGTTTTTTGAGGGAATGAATAGAACAATGCTAACAATGAGATGACTAGCAAATTAGATCATTTTTATCGCCATATGGCACTGGGCTGCCGTGTTTCGTGCTCCTCCGTCGCAGTACTACTCCAGTGGAAAACTTGAGTATACCGCACGGTTCTTTGCTCCTCCTCGATCAGGTCATCGGCGCATTTATACGAGCAGTCAAATCACAAGGCCCCGCCTTCCAGCAGTAATGAGCCGTCAAATCACAAAGGCCCTCGCCTCTCGTGAAACCGACCAAGCTAGACTGCCCCGCCCTCTAGCCTTTTAAAAATGTATACTTTTGTACAGCAGTAGTATCGATGGATTGCGCCATGGAGCAAAACTTGAAATTAAAAAAAAGGTGGTACATATAGAGAGCGCTCGTCGCCAAATTATGCATATAGTACTATTAAAAAGGCTAGTCACAATAATGGTGTCCAGCACATCCCACCCCTCAAATAAAACTAAGCACCCTGGAATTCTTTGACAAAACTAAGCACCCTGAAATTCTTTGACAACTAAACTGCTGGCTATATGATGTTGGCCATATATATTGTACGTATATAATGTGAATAAACGAGTGGTAGTACTATACCAACTAAAAGATGAAATGTAAGAAATACTAGTATGTACTTACTGAAGAGTTAAAGTAACAAGAAGAAACATAACATAGTTCTGCTGGGGGCTCAGCACAACACACCCCTCAAATTAAATTAAGCACACCTGAAATTAAACTTTGCAACTATTCCGGTAGACACTGCATTAGAACCACCATGAGCAACGACACTGCCACCTTACTCGGAGTCCTCGTCCACGTCCTCGACTTCGTCCTTGTCCCTCTTCCTCTTGGCCGATACTTCTTGCTTGAACCGCCAACTTGGCTGTTGCTCTTCATCCAACCCTTGTAGATATTGAAACAAAGGTAGCCATCCATTGCAGCATACTGGATGTGGTCTATATCTAGTACATTCCGCTGCCATGCATGACGATGAAACGTGTATGGAGGTTTCTCCAGTTTACCGTACGAAGGATGAACCATGGCTCCTGCCAGGGTCAGCATTGAAGGCTGACGAGAGGACACCAGCCGATTCTTTTGGAGGTCGAAGGTGTTGCCTACAACGAGGCCTATCCGACGCAGGACTTCTTTGTCGTTACCAAAGTCTACAGTAACGAATTTGACTAGGTTGCTCTCGAGGAAGTCCTTAAAATCCTGGCACTCAACGTCGGCATGGCATATGTGGTAGACCAAGCATAAGTCATGCACGCAAACCTGGATCACGGCGGGCTTCTTCCTCTCTTCGTCCTTTAGATCCTTCTCTCGTCCCACGACTGTGGTGTACTCAACATCTAGCCCGGCGACCCACTCATCATGTGAGTCTTCGAACATGCGTCTGAAGCGAGAAAGGCATCCTTTCACCGTCGCGGAAGAACGGGTGTAGATGACGTCGAACTCATCGCCGGTGATGGTTCTAACCTTGTACTCACCGCCGATCGGGGAGATTTGGGACGCCATGGATTTGGGAGGAGGGTTAGGATTAGTGGAACTGCCGTAATGTGAATGGACGGGACGACTAGGAGCGAACCGCCGTAGTATTAAAGGACGTGCGGGGACGAGTAGGAGCGAACTGCCAGCATGCGAACGGCAGGGTAGTGGCTTTCCATTCTCCCATGATACGGGCTTCCGAGAGCCCTTGGATCGGAGATCGAACGGTTGCATGGCGTGATTCTAGACCAATGGGTGAATATCCTATCCTGGAGGGTTATTCTGCAAATTTTCAGCAACTTAGCATGCGACCGTTTGATCTCAGATCCAAGGGTTGCCAGCAGCCCGTATCATGGTCGCGCCTACCACGACCGTCGCGTCGCTCGTGCGGTCGCGCCCTTGGAGATTTAACACAGTGCGTTAGGCTATCTGATGTTGGCATGTCATACATAGTCATCACTTAGTCACTCATACTACAACAAGGTTGGCTATAAGGTTGGCTATAAGTGTATTTTTTACTCCTCTCTATCTCTTTCTTCGTACTCCCTCCGTCCCATAATGTAAGAACGTTTTTGACACTAGTGTAGTGCCAAAAACATTCTTCTATTATGGGACACAGGGAGTACTAGTATTTATTGCATTTGCCAAGGAGTGACCTCTTCCAATGAAATGGTGTTGCTAAGTTTGCTTCATTTAATTAGCTATAGACTCAGAATTGTCTTTTCACGTAGGTACACATGCTTAACACCGTTTCTTCCTTGGGTCACCAAACTAGTCTCTCTCCTCTTGATTAACTTTCCACATCAGACTTTATGCCTATGTGGCAAGCTTAAGCACCTGTAGGAGCAAGTAAGGTGCCCATACGTTGCACGAAAGAGTGAAATGCATTGATCGAGGTGTTGTTTATTTTGACAAAGGATGTGGGGGTCATCTCATGTGCAACCGGGTCGACGTGTCAAGCACCAAATAATAGTGCAGAAGAGCTGGGGCGACGCACCCCAGTCGTACTGGCCCAGTGTTAGTAATGAGCAATGAGACGTCAAATCACAATGTTGCACCTTCCCATACGGACGAAGCAACCATTATTTCACACTTTGGTTCGACATCATCTCAAACCACGTACTAGTATTGCTTCTGCCTCAAGAGGGACACGTGCATCGCCTTGGTACATCATGACACGTGGGACCGCATGACAGGGCATGCTCCACCGCCGATCGCTTGGTAAAATCACCTCATTTTTACAATACTTCCTCCGGATCGGTTTACTACATGGCAGGCACGTCGTTCTAGGTTGAGAATTTAACTGGCTATATATATATATATATATATATATATATATATATACATATATGTAATGAACAGTACGCTAGCCTTTTCAAAAATGTATACTTTTATACAGTAGTACTCCACTATCGATGGATTGCGCCATGGAGCAAAAACTGAAATTTTAAAAAAAGGTGGTACATATAGAGAGCGCTCGTCGGCAAATTATGCATATAGTACTATTAAAAAAGCTAGCACGTGATTAATTGGGGTGCTAAATTCTATTAAAGAAATACTAGTACTAGTATGTACATACTGAAGAGTTAAAGTAGCGAGAAGAAACATAACATAGTTCTGCTGGGGGCTCAGCACAACACACCCCTCAAATTAAACTAAGCACACCTGAAACTAAACTATGCAACTAATCCGGTAGACACTGCATTAGAAGTTTAGAACCGCCATGAACAACGAAACTGCCACCTTACTCGGAGTCCTCGTCCACGTCCTCGACTTCGTCCTTGTCCCTCTTCCTCTTGGCTGATACTTCTTTGCTTGAACCACCAACTTGGCTGTTGCTCTTCATCCAACCCTTGTAGATATTGAAACAAAGGTAGCCATCCATTGCAGCATACTGGATGTGGTCTATATCTATTACATTCCGCTGCCATGCATCATGATGAAACATGTAATGAGGTTTCTCCAGTTTGCAGTACGAAGGATGAACCATGGCTCCTGCCAGGGTCAGCATTGAGGGCTGACGAGAGGGCACCAGCCGATTCTTCTGGAGGTCGAAGGGGTTGCCAATGACTAGGCCTATCCGACGCAGGACTTCTTTGTCGTTCTTAAAGTCTATAGTAACAAATTTGACTATTTTGTCCTCGAGGAAGTTCTTAAAATCCTGGCACTCAACGTCGGCATGGCATATGTGGTAGACCAAGCAAACGTTATGTACGCAAACCTGGATCACGGCGGGCTTCTTCCTCTCTTCGTCCTTTAGGTCCTTCTCTCGTCCCACGACTGTGGTGTACTCAAAATCTAGCCCAGCGACCCACTCATCATGTGAGTTTTTGAACATGCGTCTGAAGCGAGAAAGGCATACTTTCACCATCGCGGAAGTACGGGTGTAGATGACGTCGAACTCATCGCCGGTGATGGTTCTAACCTTGTACTCACCGCCGATCGGGGAGATTTGGGACGCCATGGATTTGGGACGAGGGTTAGGATTAGTGGAACTGCCGTAATGTGAATGGACGGGATGACTAGGAGTGAACCGCCATAGTATTAAAGGACGTGCGGGGACGAGTAGGAGCGAACTGCCAGCGTGCGAGCGGCAGGGTAGTGGCTTTCCATTCTCCCATGATACGGGCTTCTGAGAGCCCTTGGATCTGAGATCAAATGGTTGCATGGCGTGATTCTAGACCTATGGGTGAATATCCTATCCTGGAGGGTTATTCTTAAAATTTTCAGCAACTTAGCATGCGACCGTTTGATCTTAGATCCAAGGGCTTCCAGCAGCCTGTATCATGGTCGCGCCTACCACGACCGTCGCGTCGCTCGCGCGGTCGCGCCCTTGGAGATTTAACACAGTGCGTTAGGCTATCTGATGTTGGCATGTCATACATAGTCATCACCTAGTCACTCATACTACAACAAGGTTGGCTATAAGGTTGGCTATAAGTATTTTTTTACTCCTCTCTATCTCTTTCTTCGTACTCCCTCCGTCCCATAATATAAGAACGTTTTTGACACTAGCTAGTGTAGTGTCAAAAACGTTCTTATATAATGGGAAACAGGGAGTACTAGTATTTATTGCATTTTCCAAGGAGTGACCTCTTCCAATGAAATGGTGTTGCTAAGTTTGCTTCATTTAATTAGCTATAGACTCAAAATTGTCTTTTCACCTAGGTACACGCGCTTAGCACTGTTTCTTCCTTGGGTCACCAAACTAGTCTCTCTCTTCTTGATTAACTTGCCACATCGGACTTTATGCCTATGTGGCAAGCTTAAGCACCTGTAGGAGCAAGTAAGTACAATAGTGCGCTTTACATGGCATTTTTGCATATGTGGAGGAAAGAGAGGCAAGGAAAAAGTGGAGAAGTGGGCTCTCATGCAAGAGCCAGCCTCTACTACTACATGGTGGAGCATTGGGAGAGTCACCTGTATGGAGGTGGTCAGGAATCAGGAGACTCACGCCGGTCGTAGCGCCGCAGTTAAGATGATAATGGCAAGTCAAATCACGGGGCCCCACCTGTCCATCAGCAACTCGCTGTCAAATCACACAGCCCTACGTTTGCAGCAGCCTACTCCCTCGTCTTCTCGCGTCTCTGTCGAACCGACTAGGTGGAACTGTCCCGCCGCCTACCGGGCAGGAAAAACCCCGCCCTTCTTTTAAATAGTATATAGTATACTAATTTTGTATCCATGGATTAAGCCCGCGCCATGGAGCAAAGCGTCTAGAAAACGGCGGTACACATGTACGGAGTATACAGCACGCCCATCGCGTTCGCGTCGCACCCCAGACGGTCGGTCGGTCTGGCACGCTGCTCTCCGAATGGAATGCGCGTCATATTGCATTCGCAAACACATGTGGGACGGCAATTGAGAACCGACCATAGGCACACTCCCCGGCCGGTTGGTCGGGTGACTTAATAGAAGAGGGAGACGAGCGATAGTACTAGAGAAGTGTTGTACTACGTTGGTGCCTGGACGATCCCTGCAAGACACGGAAGATCAGTTCATCCATGCATGTGACCAGACTCCAGCAGACATGCCTGGATTGGCTATCGTCTACATATCGTGCAGGCTGTGTTGTACATGGCTGTAGTTGTGGTGAGAAATCTAAAAAAAGGTTTCTTGTCATCTCGCAAAATTATGTGTCATGTGCTTCGGATCACTGCGAGGGTTAAACAATGACAATTGAGTTGGGCTAGTCATTGGGGGCACATGCACGAACAGTGACTACTCGGCTGCCATCTAGGTCAAGCCGGCTATGTTACTTAGGACATCTATCGACGGACCCCTTTTCTACAAGTTTATCTTTAATTTGAGCTTTGTTCCTTGTCTAGTTTGTCCGTCGGGATTCATGTTGTCTCCTTTGGGCAGTGAGGTTATGATTTCTTGTCATGTGGCATTTTTTCGTGTTATATGTTATAATCCGGCGCTTCAGATCAAAATGACGACAACTCCGCCTCTAGGCCATGTGCATGAAGACTTCTCAACAGTCATTGACGAGGTCAAGCCGGCTCCGGTAGACAAAAGAAAACTAAGTACTACTCCACTATATAGGCAGGAGCCTCCGCGCTTGCTTGCTAGTGTTGCTCTCTTCACAATGTCTCGGCCTCTCTAGATCTAAACACAACAGCGGTGGCCACTCTCTGTCTCTCTCTCTCTCTCTGCTCACTTCTGGTCACGGATCCAGCTGGATCCTCTCCGCCGGGGAAGGTGAGAAGGTGCAACATTCACGCGGTCGTCCTCGGCGACGGCTCTTACCCACTGCTAGGCGCTTCCCAATCAGCCTGCCTTGCCGTTCTCTCCCAAGCACCGCTTGCAAGGGAGGGCCTCCGACCCCTTCTTCCTCGCTGCCGTAGTGTGGGCAGATCCGGCCTCCCGCCGCCCACCTAGCGACATCCCGGCGACCATCAGGTATAACTTCCTTTGAAACCGGCCTTGCTCTACTTCCCGACGAAGCTGCATTTGTAACTTTTACTATTTCTCAGCCCCCTCGTAGATAGGATTGATCGGCTGTTCGAAAACCGCCTAATTTGTTTTATGTTTAAGAGGTAAAACTAGTTCATGCACTCGAATCTAGTACTAATTGGTTCAAACAAGGAAGAAAGTGGGTGGGGGTGGGGGAGGATTTGTTACCTGAATCTAGGACTTGGTCGAAAGAGGGAATAATGGGGGCGAGAACTAGCAGAGACTGGCTATCCAACTGGTCCCTAGGTCTAATACGGAAATAAAGGGAAACGCAGTACAAACTCAATATAAACCCGATCTATTGGTTGAAAAACGAAAGAAAGTGGGGACTGGGGGACAAGTCAACAGAGTAAGTCCAGCACTAGATTTGCTAGCCTCACACAGTATAAGGTGGCTATACCGAACAAAAATGGGACCAACCCAGATATCCTGTTCTGATGTTTGTTGCCCCGAGCCACTCTTATGTAATGCCAGTGGTAAAATGTAGCAGTCGCACTGTTAAAAGTAAGGACACGTTAAACCAATGTTGTTTTCAATGTAATGCCTCCAGTAATATGAATCAATGGCACTTTACATGTCCTGCTAAAATTTCCCATTAAGATAAGTTGGTTCTTTTCGTTAGAAATGCAACTGTCCTGGTCCGCCAACTCTCCCGTGCCCAAAGTAATGTCGTATTTAACGGTTGTCATAGTTAATCCTAATGCCCACACTAATATCTAGCAATGCCACTGCTTTAGAAATTGCTACCGTCCTTGTAGGATTGCCATCCAGATAAGGAACATGCTTCTTTTCATTTGATGCATGTTTCATCACTTGTTAGTCACCCTCCATTTCCACCTTTTTTTGTGCAAATAGAGATATACATTTCACGCTCAATCTTAGTTGAACTGCACAAATGATATCCAAATTATAGTTGAGCATTCCAGGAGCTTCACAACCAGCCTTGATGTTGCTCAATTTTATTGCAACTAATGAAGAAGAAGCTCTATGGGTTTCGTTTTCTGATGGAAATATTGGAACCGGGGCTGGAGCCCTTTTCTTAAATTTTTTTTGAAGAAGAAGCTGCTAGCTCACGGGACATTGCTTCATTTTAGGTGAACTGCACCAAAAGGTCCCATGAATTGAATCATCCATGTTGGTGACTGAAAGAGCCAGCTTCAGCATCCCAGTCTAAGCACCCCCGGCCTCCATCCTTGTGACGCATGGTACACCTTGTTTGCCACCTGCTCGACCCTAGTGTCACTGATAAAATGAAGTAATAATAAAGTTAAAATAGAGCGAGTGTCATCTCTATCATTTCATTTCCAATGTAGATAAAGAAAGTGCTTCTCTTTGTTAAAATAGAGTGAGTGTCATCTCTATCATCTCATTTCTGCAAACTGGGGTGCTTAATTTTAGTTGATATGTACAAAAATAGAGATTTGAATGTCTCAAGGCGCCTCCTTGTACTATTGCTGTACATTGATGTTCATCACTGGCAGAAGGTGTATCTGGGAGACTTGGGACGATGTCCAGTATGATGCATACCGTATGAGGCGTCGCAGGGCCCATCTCGCCCTCGCAGCATGGCATACTATGATACTATCGCAATATTTTCTTCTATTTATTTTGTGTGTTTCATCAACTAGTGCCACTATAATGTAATCACGCTTTTTCATTATCTGTGCAAACAGGGTTATTCAGCTGCATTTTGGTGGAACTGCACAAATGTATGTATGGAACCGGCATATATGCAGAGTGCGAGGTGTGCCAAGTAAAAATTACCGACACCAACCATGCTGCATGCACGCATTGGCATCCACCACAACCAGTGGGATGTGTGGCGCTCTCTATGGACGGATCTTTCTCGGCAGCAAATCCTCTAACCAAATACTAGTAGCTTATATTAGCAGTTTTCTAGGGAGTACTCTTTTCTGAAAGAAGCACCAATCTATTTTTCTTTATTTGTACACTGTGTCACAACTTTGACCCAAAGGTCCAGAGCTATTTTAGGGTGATTGGCATAGTACTCGGAGACTGATTGTAAGCATGATTTTCATTAGCTGTCACACTGATTGTAAGCATGAGCAGGTGGAAGATTAGGTTAGTGTGAAGCTTACCTTAAACCCTACCGCTGCCGTTGAAATGAGGCGAGCGTCGAGGGAACCATGGAGAACATCGGGGATGCGATGTCGCGCCATCCGGCCTCCTCTTGCGGTGGGAGAACGAATACTCCTGTGGCTCCGGATAGCTCTGCACCCTGACGAACGGCACACCATACTCGATCAATTCGTTATCCTCTGGGTGCTCGACCTTCGACCTATATGCCCACCACCTCCGCCTGAATGTCCCCTCGGGCGAATCTGTCTGCTCCATCGCCCATAGGAGATACTCGATGAACTCGGAGGACTGCGGCATGACTGCCGCCGAGGAGTACATGTACATCGCCGCCCTCATCGCCGCCGCCTCGCTCTTTCGCACACATTGCCACATGGCCTGCACCGTCCTCAAAATCTCCCACTCATTGTCAAACCAACTAAGGATCTCCTTCAACCTGGCTAACTTTGCCTGGTCGCCGCCAGCGATCTGCCTGATTCGCTGCTGCATCCTCTTCATAGATGTCGTTCTGAGTGGTCCGGTGCTAGCTTTGGAAGATGGGAGGAGATACGGTGGTCTTGCAATAGAGAAGAGGGAGAGGAGAGGAGGTGGTTTTGGAATGGTGATGATGGAGAGGAGAGGAGGTGGTTTTGCAATGGAGAGAAGATCAGAAGAGGGAGAGGCGAGACGGTGGTTTTGGAATGGAGATGATGGAGAGGAGAGGAGGTGGTTTTGGAATGGAGATGATGGAGAGGAGAGGAGGTGGTTTTGCAATGGAGAGAAGATCAGAAGAGGGAGAGGCGAGATGGTGGTTTTGGAATGGAGATGATGGAGAGGAGAGGAGGTGGTTTTGGAATGGAGATGATGGAGAGGAGAGGAGGTGGTTTTGCAATGGAGAAGATCAGAAGAGGGAGAGGCGAGACGGTGGTTTTGGAATGGAGATGATGGAGAGGAGAGGAGGTGGTTTTGCAATGGAGAAGAGGGAGAGGAGCATGCGGCAGCGATTTAGGATTGGGCGAGAGGGCCAGCGCGCTGTGATTGGATCAAAATCAAAATCAATTTACCCTTCAATTAACAAAGCGACCCCACATTAACTAGTCTCCCTTTTATTCTGGGTCATAATTGATCATGATTTTCGCACATAAAATATATGTCATACATTGCAAAAATAATATAATTTGAAAGTACATTCAGATACGAAACAAATGATACAATTTTTGGTGATATGCATTCAAACTTTGACCCAAGATACGCAAAACAACAAAAAAATACTTCCAAGACCAGCGCCGCTCTTCCACTCTTCTCCTCTTAAACCACCGCCGCTCCTCTCCTGTTCCAATCTAAATCCAGCCCCGCTCCTCTCCTGTTCCAATCTAAATCCAGCGCCGCTCCTCTCCTCTTCCATTTCAAAACCACCGCCCCTCCTCTCATGTTCCAGTCCAAAACCAGCGTCGCTCCTCTCCCGTTCTAATCCAAAACCAGCGCCGCTCCTCTCCTCTTCCATTCAAGAACCACCGCCGGTGAGTGAAGGTGCTGTGGAGAAGTAGATCGATGGAGGAGTACAACCGATATGTGAGGATCGTAGACGGCGACCCTGTGAAGCTAGCTAGGATGTTGGAGATACAGTCTTGGTTTGACAACAAGGACCAACTAGCGGCGATGGTGACATCCATGGCCAAATATCTGCAACAAAGCAAAAAGGCGGCGATACTCCTTGAGGGAGTCGCGCCGGAGTACATAGAGCTGCTCCTCTGGGCCATGGAGCAAACAGATTCACCGAATCCGATCGTGAGGGAGCGGTGGTGGGAGCATCGATCCCAGATGGAGCATCCACCAGGGATTGAAGGATCGAGCATCTACAGGGTGCCGTTTGTGAGGGTGTCCTGCCAGAGTGAGCCGATGGAGTGTTCGTCGACCGAACCCAACTGCAAGAGGAGAAAAGCAGTTGGCCCGACGACGCTTCCCCGCCATCGTCTCCCTCGCCATTCACATCGTCCCACGGGGCGGCTGTTTGCCGCCGAGGAATAGGAGGGGCTGCCCCCCCCAGCCCAATAGTCGGGTAGGTTGTGAATTGTCAGGAGGAGCTTATGGTTGTCATTATTTGTAGGTTGTGAATTGTGTTTTGTGTTCTGTATTTTGAGAGTACTTTCAGATATGAATGTCTTTTGAATTTTAGATTTTCAGTATTGAGCATATGAAGAATTTTATGAATTCTAGAGATCTATTTTTAGCACTTGAAAATGTAGTTTCATAGGAGTATAAAAGTGCAGACGAGAAGAAACTGCAAGTTTCAGTTTCAGATAAGAAACTGCAAGTTCAGTTTCAGATAAGAAACTGCAACTTTCAGAGGCAGAGCATTTATATTAACACGACCTTTTCAAACAGGGTTAACATCATGTTGGAAGTTTCATTCGTGGTCGAAAATGGAACTACCAGCCAGTTAACATCATGCTAATCAACATTCATGCATAGCACATCTTCATATGATGCACAGTCAAAATGCCCACACAATGTTGAGTGTGCGAAACACGGAGAAAACGAGGGACGAAGTTTTGGCAAGTGTTGGACGTGGTTTTGGGCTGCCCCGTCTAGGCTTTCATTCTTAACATGCGCAGCCCACGACCTCGGATGGGAGGGCCTGTTTGTGTTTTCTTAGGGCCGTCATGTATCGACCGGCCTATGGACCTCCCATCTGAGGTTTTATTTTTGGCAGCCCAATTTATGTATTTTTTTTGAAAAAACGCAGAGGTCTGTTCTATTTTTCTATATAAGAATAGAAACGCCAGGTACAACTTATGTTTCCCTTCTAACTATATTATATATATATTTAAATTATTTTATATGTTATTATATATTATTTTTATTGTCATCATATATATAACAAATACTTACACATGTAAGAAAACAATATCCCACATCTTATTAACTTATGAAAATAATTTCTTAACAAATAAAATCCTGGATTGTTTTGGCACGAAAATCCTAGTGATTATGTACAAAAGCTTCGTAAGATTTAAGGACGAATGTAATAATATCACTTATTATTTAAATATATTTATAACAAAATGCTCAGCCCTTTTTTATTTTTTGATAACATTGCTGGCCCAACCCAACATTATAATTAGAATCAGCCCAACAAAATCGTGTATCTAGATAAAGTTCAAATGGCCTGTAATTTTTTAGGAAATAAAATAAATGGGCCACATGAAAGCTACATTAATTGTTCACCCAGCCCAGCTAATGGCTGTAATTCAAAAAAAGATCAAATTGACTATAAATTCTACCGGGCAAAAAAAAAGACTGTAAATTCAGAAAAAGTGGGTTGAATACGTGCCACATTTTTGGAGGCTGAAATGTGGGCCAATAGGTAAAAGCCAACGCAAGTCTTTGTCAATTTAGTCAACAAATGGTTCTGACATGTTAGCCATTGGATTTACATCCAACGGCCGCCATCCATCTTCAATCTCTCGTCTTCTTCCTCCAGCGCCGCCGGGACCACCTCCCGCTTCCTGCTACTAGCAGCTCTGCTTAGCATGCTTCGCTATGAAGCGCTACTCCACCATTGGCCAGGCCATCCCTCCACCCATCCACACCTCCTGTTCTTCTCCATCGACTGCCGTACCACACCGCACTAGAACCAGTTAACCCTCGTACACCTCTCCGTCTGGGACTCTACTCCCGCGTCTTCCCATCTCCGGCTCATTGCTGTCTGGGGCCTCGCCGTCATCCACCACCTTGGATGCACTCGGCGCGGCGTGGTCAACATGGTCAGCGAACGACACCATCAGAAGTAGACTGTGCATGGAGAGGCTGACAGCTGGGTCCACGGCCGCACACAAGGAAATGCCTCCTTATTACGCCCAAAATAATGATTCCTCCACCTGACATCTGGGACCCACCGGAAGCGCCTCTGTATTTCGCGAAATAAACATGCACCCCACTGACTTGTCGGACCCACCAGCTATCTTCGCACGCAAGGAAGTGCCTCCTTATTACGCACAAAAAAATTAATACCCCCCTGCCAGCTGGAACCCAGCATACTGGGAGGCTGACTTGTGGGCCTACCAAGTTGACGGGGACGGAGGGCTTTGTCAACTTAGTCAATATGAACGATTCTAGCTCCTGTTACCGTACGATGTTCATCCAATGGTTGTAGCGCTTCTTCAACCTCTGGTCTTCTTGCTCCAGCCGCCCAAACCAGCGCCGGTCAAGCCGCGTGCTCCTGCCTCCCGTGGCCGGCTATGATGCCACGAAGGCCTCACCGCCCCCTACTACTCCCACCGCTGGCCAGGACATCCCTCTACTCACCCACACCCTCCTATTATTCTACGGCGACAGCAGCCTCACACCGCAGCCGAACCAGTGAACCCTCGTACTCCTCTTCGCGTGGGCATCCACTGCTGCGTCTTCCCAGGCTCCAAGTCGTCCCCTTCCTAGGCCTCACCGTCGTCCACCGCCGTGGTGCTCTCGGCATGGCGTGGTCAACGTGGTCAAGGAACGACTTCCATCGGACGTGGACTATACGTGGAGAGGCTGACAGCTGGGTCCACGGCCGCAGCAAGGAAGTGCCTCCTTATTACGCGGAAAATAATGATTCCTCCACCTGACAGCGGGGACCCACCGGACGGGCCATCGTATTTCGCAAAAAAAAGTTTCCCCCTGACTGCTGGGACCCACGAGCTACATCTTCGCACGCAAGGAAGTGTGTTCGGGCAAAAAAACGATTTGCCCCCCTGACTGCTGGGACCCACCAGCTACATTTTCGCACGCAAGGAAGTGCGCCCGGGCAAAAAAATGATTCGCCCCCCTGACTGCTAGGACCCACCAGCTACATCTTCGCACACAAAGGAAGTGCGTCCGAGCAAAAAAAACGATTCGCCCCTCTGACTGCTGGGACCCACCAGCTACATTTTCGCACGCAAGGAACTGCCTAACAGTCGGGACCCACCTGGTCGAAGCGTACGTAGTGTTGTCATTCTGGTCGCGAACATGTACGTACATATATACTGGTTGATGTAGATGCACGCACGTGTCGTGGTAGAGGCGCGTACGTGTCGTAATAGAGGCGCGCACATAGCATGTACACGTATGTACAGCGGCCAGGGTGCAAGAAAGAAAATACGGCCACGTATCTGTACATACGGGCGGGGTCTCGAACGCCTCGTCGCGCATACCTACGGCGAGGGCTCATATTCATGGGGAGGCAACGGAATGCGTCGTGTTCATGGGGAGGCAACGGAATGCGTCATGTTCATGGGGAGGCAATGCAATGCATCGTGTTCATGGGGAGGCAACGAAATGCGTCATGTTCATCGGGAGGCAATGGAACGCGTGGTAGCCAACCGGCTGGGTCGGAACGGAATGCGTGGTCGTGTTCATCAGGAGGGCTTGGACGGAACAGGCGATGGAAACGAGGCCTGGCGTACCGCACAACGGAGGAAACGGACCTCCTACGTTCGGAACGGGGTCCTGTTGATCGGGAGGGGTGTGGCGTACTGCAAAACGGAGGAAACAGACCTCCTACGGTCGAAACGGGGGTCCTATTGATCGGGAGGGTTGTGGCGTACCGCAAAACGCACAAAACGGACTTGTGTTGGAGCGCTACGGTCGAAATGGGGGTCCTCTTCATCGGGAGGGGTGTGGCGTACCGCAAAATGGGACTCCACGGGATACTGTTCATCTCCACCATCGACCTCCTCTAGCCTCCACGGGCTACCATCGACCTCCTCTAGCCTCCACGGGCTCCTGTTCATCCAGCCTCCACCGCGGGCTACTCCACCGGCTACTGTTCAACCACACCTCCACCATCTACTGTTCATCCAGCCCTCCATCATCTACTGTTCATCCTGCCCTCCACACCATGGGGTCCTGTTCAACCACCCCTCCCCGGCCACTCCTCCACCGTCTACTGTTCATCCAACCCTCCACACCACGGGGTCCTGTTCATCCATAGGCAATGCCACCGCTCACTATTCATCCAACCCCCCCCCCCCTCGCACCACTCACTGTTCATCCAATTGACCGGCTTCAGTTAGCAACAGTAGCGAAGGAATCGCTCTATCGGGTTCAGTTAACAGCCATCAATCAATCGCTTGGGTTCAGTAACGCGTAGCCTGCAGTGCAATCGCTCGAGTTCAGTTAGATCCCAATGCCTCGCTCGGGTTTAGTTAGAGCCAATGCCTCGCACCTGTATGAGAGAAACGCGCATCGCTCCGCCCCCGACCTCCCACCGTAACTGGCAACTCCTCGAAATTCCCCCCCCCCCTCGCTCCTACCATGATTTTTTCCGTCATGGACGGACCAAAGAATGTCATGCAACTGCATCTCCGGCCCGCCCAGGACAAAAAGCCCATTTTCTGTCATGATTTTTGTCATAGAAGTAGGAGCCCACCACATCTATGATGATACCGGGTTTTGTCACAATTATCATCATAGAAGTGTCATATGTATGACAGAAAAAAATTTCGTTCGGCCCAAAATGTCACAGATGTGTCTTTTTTTTGTAGTGGCCGCTGCCGGCTGCCCCTGAACATCTCTATTGGCCTGCTGCCGCCGACGTTCCTCCCGCCTCTCGTTCGTCGTCTTGGTTGCCGTTGAGCTCGCCGACCTGCGGTCCCGTCCACCGTCTACCTCGCCATTCCGGTCGCCTTCCTCAACATCATCATCTCGTAGGTGAGACTCTTGCCGGATTCCTCCCTATCCCAGCACAGCTGCAATGCAAGCGCTGGTCTTGTTTTGGTTCTTGGTCAGTGTTGTCTGCAATTGTTTCAGTAGCCATGGGATCTGTTACTTTCAGTGTTGGTTCTGTACTAGTTTACAGTGTTGGTCCCTGTCATTCAGTCAACGTACATGAACAAGTACATGAAGAACTAGATCATATTTGATTGGAAATATTTTATAGTGGATCATTTTGCCCAGGGCAAGCAACAGATTTGGGGATCATGGTTGTACCTTTGTTTATTTTGCTTGTCAAAGTAGAACAAAAACCATGCCTGGACCGGATTGGTTTGTGATAGTACTATTTATCAAACTTGGAACATGTTACGACTCTTGATAACTAATTTGTAGCAGTTTGTTTGTGTAGTTGTGATCAATAAATGCGCAGAATTTTCTCGCCGATGAGGCAGTTTAGTAGTGTATGACTCCATCGATGTATGTTTGTGCATGTGTTCAGATATTATTAGTGCTTTATAAAATTCTTCCCTCTAATCCTACCAAGTGTTTGGATTCTCAAACCAAATTCTGTTAAGTTCATATACAAAATTTGTTGGTTGTCTTGCACTAGTACAAGTAAATGAAATTTGGGTATTACATCTGCTGTTGATTTTGAAAGTTAATGCTCTCTAATGTTCCTATATTTCCCTCTGATCAGAAAAATGGAAGAGGAAGAAGGGGATCATGAGGCATACCAAAGTGGTGGTTCATCGTTGATATCCGGTGCGACAATGAGAAGGGCTCAACCACCCCCAGGGGTGTCTCCTTCTTCGATAAACATTTGTAGAGCTTATCATGGTGAGTATTGTTAATCTTTCTTTTTCTAGGGATGCAAATTAATGATTGCTAAAATAAAAAATACTCGTAATTGCAATGTTAACACTCGTGTCCTTTGCTCAGCAGGACGTCCACAAGACACTCGTATGGTTGATTTTGAAGAAGATGAGGTTGATGAAGAAGATGCTGACTATGAAGAAGAAGAGGAAGGATAAGAAGATGAGGATGAAGAAGAAGAAGAAGATGATGATGATGAAGAAGAAGAAGAAGAAGAATAAGAAGAAGAAGAAGAAGAAGAAGAAGAAGAGGGAGATAATGTGGATGAAGAGGGAGGGGTTGAGATCATTGACATGGGATCATTTTCTGAACCGGGAAGAAAGTTTTTGTCTAAAGTGTGGAAAGAATATGAGCCTATCCATGTTGATAGCATAGTTGTAGCTGCTGACTGCAAACACTGTGCAAGGAGTATTTGTGTTGAGTGTAAACATGGAACAAGTTCATTGCGCAAATATTTGAAGAGATGTAGGGAAAGGAAGAAGGTTCTTAGAGTTTCTAGACAGCTGAGTGCTTCTATCGTGGGTCCTGATGGAGTTGCAATGGGGCTCTGGATCTTTAATCAGGCATTAGCACGCCAAGAGATCATGAGGATGATTGTGTTGCATGAATTGGCATTCTCATTGGTGGAGTACGATGGATTTAGAAGATTTTTCTCTAGTCAAAATCCTAGCTTCAAGATGATATGTCGAAAAGCAATGAAGGAGGACTGCATGAAAGCATTTAAGGAAGAGAAGAGAATTCTGCAAAGGATCTTCCAAAACTCCAAATCCAAGATTTATTTGACTACGGATCTGTGGACATCAAATCAGACAGTGGGGTACATTTTCATCACAACCCACTTCATTGATGAGGAGTGGAAGCTGCAGAAGAGGATAGTGAAATTTGCAGCTATGGAGACGCTGCACACAGGAGGTGCAATGTTCAACTTCATGGTGAATTTCATAAGAGAGTGGAACATTGAAGATAATCTCTTTGTTGTGACGCTAGACAATGCATCGAACAATGGTGCAATGATGAAGATATTGAAGGCACATCTCCTTCTTAAGAAGATGTTGTTGGGGAACGTAGCATGCAATTTAAAAAAATTTCCTACAATCACGCGGGATCTATCTAGGAGATGCATAGCCACGAGAGGGGGAGAGTGTGTCCACATACCCTCGTAGACCGAAAGCAGAAGCATTAGGTTAATGTAGTTGATGTAGTTGATCGTCTTCACAATCCAACCGATCTAGTACCGAACATACGGCACCTCTGAGTTCAGCACATGTTCAGCTCGATGATGTCCCTCGAACTCTTGATCCAGCAGAGGGTCGAGGGAGAGTTTCATCAGGATGATGGCGTGGTGACGGGGTGATGGTGATGTGATCCGCGTAGGGTTTCGCCTAAGCACTACGACGCTATAACCAGAGGAGTAAACTGTGGAGGGGGGCACCGCACACGGCTAAGAGAACAACTGTTGTGCTTTGGGGTGCCCCCCTGCCCCCGTATATAAAGGAGGGGAGG
Organism: Triticum aestivum; assembly: GCF_018294505.1. Lineage (NCBI taxonomy): Eukaryota > Viridiplantae > Streptophyta > Magnoliopsida > Poales > Poaceae > Triticum > Triticum aestivum. The sequence continues at coordinate 176,937,696 of NC_057810.1, read as the reverse complement.
AGAAGGCAGGCCACCAAGGGGGCGTGCCATGGGGGGGAGTCCTACTAGGACTCCACTCCTAGTAGGATTCGCCCCCCCCCCCCTTTTTCATTTCTCATCGGAGGGGAATATGAAGGAGAGGGAGAGGGAGAGGGAAAGGGGGCTGCGCCCCCTCCTCCTTGTCCAATTCGGACTCCCTTGGAGGGGGGCGCCTGCCACCCCTTGCGGGCTCCCCTCTCTCTCCCTTAAGGCCCATGTAGGCCCAATACTTCCCCGGGGGGTTCCGGTAACCCCTCGGTACTCCAAAATATACCCGGACCATTCTGAAACCATTCCGGTGTCCGAAAATCATCATCCAATATATCAATATTTACCTCTTGATTATTTTGAGACTCCTCATCATGTCTGTGATCTCATCCAGGACTCTGAACAATCTTCGGTCACCAAAAACACAAAACTCATAATACAAATCGTCTTCAAACGTTAAGCGTGCGGACCCTACGGGTTCGAGAACTATGTAGACATGACCTAGACACATCTCCGGTCAATAACCAATAGCAGAACCTGGATGCTCATATTGGTTCCCATATATTCTACGAAGATCTTTACCAGTCAAACTGCAATAACAACATACATTATTCCCTTTGTCATCGGTATGTTACTTGCCCAAGAATCGATCGTCGGTATCCTCATACCTAGTTCAATCTCATTACCGGCAAGTTTCTTTATTCGTTCCATAGTGCATCATCCCACGACTAACTCATTAGTCACATTTCTTGCAAGGCTTATAGTGATGTGCATTACAGAGAGGGCCCAGAGATACCTCTCCGATACTCGGAGTGACAAATCCTAATCTTGATCTATGCCAACCCAACAAACACCTTTAGAGACACCTGTAGAGCATCTTTGTAATCACCTAGTTACATTGTGACGTTTGATAGCACACAAGGTGTTCCTCCGGTATTCGGGAGTTGCATAATCTCATAGTCAGAGGAATATGTATCAGTCATGAAGAAAGCAATATAAATAGAACTTAACGATCATTATGCTAAGCTAAAAGATGGGTCTTGTCCATCGCATCATCATCTAATGATGTGATCCCATTTATCAAATAACAACACATGTCTATGGTCAGGAAACTTAACCAGCTTTGATTAGCGAGCAAGTCAAGTAGAGGCATACTAGGGACACTCTGTTTTGTCTATGTATTCACACATGTACTAAGTTTTCGGTTAATACAATTCTAGCATGAATAATAAACATTTATCATGATATAAGGAAATATAAATAACAACTTTATTATTGCCTCTAGGGCATATTTCCTTCAGTCTCCCACTTGCACTAGAGTCAATAATGTGGATTACACTGTAATGATTCTAACACCCATGGAGTCTTGGTGCTAATCATGTTTTGCTCATGGAAAAGGCTTAGTCAATGGGTCTGTAACATTCAGATCCATATGTATTTTGCAAATCTCTATGTCTCCCTCCTTTAATTGATCGCGGATGGAGTTGAAGCATCTCTTGATGTGTTCGGTTCTCTTGTGAAATCTGGATTCCTTCGCTAAGGCAATTGCTCCAGTATTGTCACAAAAAAATTCATTGGACCCGATGCACTAGGTATTACACCTATATCGGATATGAAATCCTTCATCCAGACTCCTTCATTTGCTGCTTTCGAAGTAGCTATGTACTCCGCTTCACACGTAGATCCTGCCACGACGCTCTGCTTGGAACTGCACCAACTGACAGCTCCACCATTCAATATAAATACGTATCCGGTTTGTGACTCAGAGTCATCCGGATCCGTGTCAAAGCTTGCATCGATGTAACTATTTATGACAAGATGTTTGTCTCCTCCATAAATGAGAAACATATCCTTGGCCCTTTTCAGGTATTTCAGGATGTTCTTGACCACTGTCCAGTGATCCACTCCTAGAGTACTTTGGTATCTCCCTGCTAAACTTATAGAGGGGCACATATCAGGTCTGGTACATAGCATTGCATACATGATAGAACCTATTGCTGAGGCATAGGGAATGACTTTCATTTTCTCTCTATCTTCTGCAGTGGTCGGGCATTGAGTCTCACTCAACTTCACACCTTGTAACAGAGGCAAGAACCCTTTCTTTGACTGATCCATTTTGAACTTCTTCAAAAATTTATCAAGGTATGTGCTTTGTGAAAGTCCAATTAAACTTCTTGATCTATCTCAAAAGATCTTGATGCCCAATATATAAGCAGCTTCACCGAGGTCTTTCATTGAAAAATTCTTATTCAAGTATCCTTTGATGCTATCCAGAAATTCTGTATTATTTCCAATCAACAATATGTCATCCACATATAATATTAGAAATGCCACAGAGCTCCCACTCACTTTCTTGTAAATACATGCTTCTCCAAAAGTCTGTATAAAACCATATGCTTTCATCATACTATGAAAGCATATATTCCAACTCCGAGATGCTTGCACCAGTCCATAAATGGATCGCTAGAGCTTGCACACTTTGTTAGCACCTCTAGGATCGACAAAACCTTCTGGTTGCATCATATACAACTCTTCTTTAAGAAATCCATTAAGGAATGCAGTTTGGACATCCATTTGCCAAATTTCATAATCATAAAATGCGGCAATTGCTAACATGATTCGGACAGACTTAAGCATCGCTATGGGTGAGAAGGTCTCATCGTAGTCAACCCCTTGAACTTCTCGAAAACCTTTCGCAACAAGTCGAGCTTTGTAGATAGTAACATTGAAAGTGCAACTATCCCTGGGTGGTTTTGGTAATTCCTAACAACATATAGCTAATTGAACTAATGCTATTTCAAGATGATCATTTCCGAAAATTCAATGATTGGCATGGCATGGATTAGGAATGCGGACCCCTCAAAATGCTAAGGACACAAATTGGCTCAAGCTCAAGACTCTACATTTTCATTTTAGTGATCCAAGATCACATTAAGTCCATAGGAAAAGCCAATACTATTAAAAGGAGATGAGGTGTTGCTTAATGGCTTGCTTGCTCAAAATGCTTAGTGATATGCTCCAAAAACCCTCAACCACTTTCTCATGTCCACATTTGTCCCAAACCAAAAGTCAAACTCGGCCCCACCAATTTGGTCTATCCGGCGTCACCGAGTTCACTTGACATAGCCACTGCCAGAAACCCTAGTCACTTCGGTCTCACCGATAGGGATCTCGGTCTCACCGGGATGGGATTGCAAACTCTCTGTTTCCCTTCATAACATTTCGGTCCAACCGAGATGAGCAATCAGTCCCACCTACTTTGCACTGAAAACTCTCTATTTCCCTTTCGTAACATTTCGGTCTCACCGAAATGAGCGATTCGGTCCCACCGAGTTTGCCTGACCAACTCTTTGTTTTCCTATTACAAAAATCGGTTCTGCCGAGTTTATGTGACCGGTCTCACCGAGATTACGTTATGCCCTAACCCTAATGAAATCGGTCCAACCGAGTTGACATGTTGGTCCCACCGAAAAGCCTAATGTTCACATTTTGAATTAAATCGGTCTGACCGAGTTTCATGATTCGGTCCCACCGAGTTTGGTAAATTGTGTGTAACGGTCAGATTTTGTGTGGAGGCTATATATACCCCTCCACCCGCTCTTCATTCGTGGAGAGAGCCATCTGAACGTGCCTACACTTCCAACATACACTTTCTGAGAGAGAACCACCTAATCATGTGTTGAAACCAAGATATTCCATTCCAACCACATGAACCTTGATCTCTAGCCTTCCCCAAGTTGCTTTCCACTCAAATCTTCTCTCCACCAAATACAAATCCATGAGAGAGAGTTGAGTGTTGGGGAGACTATCATTTGAAGCACAAGAGCAAGGAGTTCATCATCAACACACCATCTATTACCTTTTGGAGAGTGGTGTCTCCTAGATTGGTTAGGTGTCACTTGGGAGCCTCCATCAAGATTGTGGAGTTGAACCAAGGTGTTTGTACGGGCAAGGAGATCTCCTACTTCGTGAAGATCTACCCTAGTGAGGCAAGTCCTTCATGGGCGATGGCCATGGTGGGATATACAAGTTTGCTTCTTCGTGGACCCTTCGTGGGCGGAGCCCTCCGTAGACTCGCGCAACCGTTACCCTTTGTGGGTTGAAGTATCCATCAACATGGATGTACGATAGCACCACCTATCAGAACCACGCCAAAAATATCCGTGTCTACATTGTGTTTGCTCCCTCCAAACTCCTCCCTTTACCTTCATGTGCAATGTTTTACATTCCGCTACTATACTCTTAGACTTGCATGTGTAGGTTGATTCGTTGACTTGTGCTAAGTTGCTAGAATCTTCCAAGACTTAAGATTGGGAAAATGATAGATTTTTATTTGGTCAAGTAGTCTAATCACCCCCCTCTTGACATACTTTTGATACTAGAAGTGGTATCAGAGCTTTGGTCTCCATTTTCCTTGATTTCCATAGCTTTTGGTGATCATAGCCTTGGTTTCACAACTTAGGAGAGTATGGCGTCTAGCGAGGGAAATTACCACCATAGAGGTCCTTACTTTGATGGTACTAATTTTGCTAGTTGGAAGCATAAGATGAAAATGCATATTCTTGGACATAACTCCGCCGTTTGGGCTATTGTGTGTATTGGTTTGCCAGGCGAATTCTTTGATTGAAGAGAACCAAACCGTGAAGCTACTGCGGAAGAGTTGAAGATGTTGCAATACAACGGTCAAGCTTGCGATATCCTCTTCAATGGATTGTGCCCCAAAAAATTCAACATATCAACCGTCTTGAGAATGCAAAGGAAATTTGGGATACTTTGATTGATATGCCCAAGTTCAAAATTAAGGATGGTGAAGGTGTCGCTGAAATGTAATCTAGGCTTGCTGTCATCACAAATAAGATTGCCGGCTTAAGAAGTGAAGAGATGACCAATAGATTCATCATCAAGAAGATCCAAAGAGCCATGGATGGAAAATATGATACCGTGTGCACATTGATCCAAGTGATGCCCAATTACAAAGATCTCAAGCCTACGGAAGTCATTGGAAGAATTTTTGCTCATGAGATGTCACTCAAGGATAAGGAAGAGCTTCACAACATGTAAAGTGGTGCTTACAAAGCCTCGTGTGATGCTCCTACATCATCAAGTGGGAAACAAACCTTCAATGAGGAATTGAGCCTAATGGTGAAGAACTTCAACAAGTTCTACAAGAGTAGAAGCAAGGAAAGAAGTTCCAAGTCAAGGTCCTACAATGACAAAAGATCTTCAAGTTGTGAACGTAATTGCTACAATTGTGGAAGACCCGGACACTACTCATATGAGTGTACGGCTCCCTACAAACGAAGAGAAGATTCACCCAAAAGGAGAAGTAGAGAGAAGAATCACCACCAAGAGAGAGGAGGAGTAGAGATGATCGTTATGAACGAAGATCCTCTTGGAGAAGCAAGGATTCGGAAAGGAAGGACAAATCATCAAAGAACTAACAAAAGGAAGACATCAAGCTCATGTTGGTGAATGGGTATCCGGCTCCGACTCCGACTCTGAATATACTCAAGATGAAGGTGTTGCCGGTCTAGCACTTGTGTGAACCAACTCCTACGACATATTGGACTCACCAAATGAAGGAATTGGAAGATGCTTCATGGATAAAGGCCCAAAGGTATCATACCCCGAGTATGTTGATTTCAATAGTGATGAAGGCGATTTTCTAGGTGATGATGATTTACTTGTCGACAACTCTAGTGATGAAAACTATGATGAAATTGCTATTAATCATGCTAATCAAGATAAAATGAATGATGATGATAAGAAGGAGATTGAGTGTCTAACGAAAGAGCTAAACACTCTTAAGTTAGCTCATGAAACTACATTGGAAGATCATCGAGAACTTTTGAAGACTCATGAGAAGTTACGCTTTGAAAAGCTCAACCTTGAGAAAGAGCATGGGTTCTTAAAAGCAATCAATGATGATCTTCGCAAGAAAATTTCTTCTTACAATGCCAAGCGTTTACTCTTGTCTACTTACATGCCACAAGTAAAATCTAGCAACAGGAGTAAGAAAGATTCTTCTTCTAGTAGTAACAACAAGCATGTTAAATCCAATGTTGTTGCCTGTAGTAGTTCTCTTGATTCCACTAATGATTCTCTTAGACAAGTTACACTTGAGCAAGAAAATAGCTTATTGAAGGGAATTATAGAGAAATGTGTGTACAAGAGACTTGCCGGGAGTAAGCAATTTGAGGAAATTGTACGCAAGCAAGGAAGGCACCGGAAGAATCAAGGTATTGAATGAAAGTTCAATGCCAATGGAGTTGAGTGGGAACAAGATCAATACCCCAAGACGAAGTTTGTTCCTCAACAAGAGAAGTATGATCGTACTTCCTTCCAAGGGACACAAGCTCAAGATGATCTTCCATCACAAGGCCACAAGCAAAAAGGCAAGACCAAGCTTCAAGAGGAGATTGATGCATTTGAAGAAGCTCCTAAGGCCTTGGTCAAGTGGGTTCCCAAGACTACATCAAGTTCTACTTAAGCAAGTATGACTACAACTCCAAGGATTCCCATCAAGATGACGTGGATCCCGAAGAAGAAGAACTAGAGAGTTCTTGAGGGTGACTGCACCAACATACTTCACTCATATCATCTTGGCAAGGACAAGTGCAAACAACTTCCACATCTTGCACTAGTTCAAGGAATCACAAACCCTCTTGTTGGTAAGACAAGGGACAAGGTAACCTAATGCTTTCATGGACATCATCTTGTGTGAACATTGATAACCCGCAAGTATACGGGATAGTTGTAGCATCTTTCGATAAGTAAGAGTGTTGAACCCAATGAGGAGCTAAAGGTACAACAAACACTCTCTCAAGTCCTATCGGCCACTGATACGACTCTACGCACGCTTGACGTTCGCTTTACCTAGAACAAGTATGAAACTAGAGGTACTTTCTAGGTGTGATAGGATAGGTTTGCAAGATAATAAAGAACACGTAAATAAAAGCAGGGGCTGTTTAGATAAAGAAGCAATAAATTAAGTATAGCGAGTGTGTAAAAGTGGTGGTAGGAGTTGTGGAATTTTCCTAAGCAATTGACTATGTTACTAGACCGGTAATCACTATTGCAATTCTATTTGAGGGAGAGGCATAAGCTAACATACTTTCTCTTCTTGGATCATATGCACTTATGATTGGAACTCTAGCAAGAATCCGCAACTACTAAAGATCATTAAGGTAAAACCCAACCATAGCATTAAAGTATCAAGTCCCCTTTATCCCATACGCAAACAACCTACTTACTCGGGTCTGTGCTTCTGTCACTCATGCCACCCACCATAAGCAAATCATGAACATATTGCAAACCCTACAACGGGGATCCCTCACGCTTGCGCGACACGGAGAACACCAGAGGACAGCACCAATAATAAAACATGCAACTCAAACCAATCATAGCAATTCATCAATCATCGATAGGACAACGGAAATCTACTCAGACATCATAGGATGGCAAGACATCATTGGATAATAAAATGAAGCATAAAGCACCATGTTCAAGTAGAGGGTACAACGGGTTGCGGGAGAGTGGACCGCTGAATGTAGATGGGGGAAGGTGATGGAGATGTTGGTGAAGATGACGGCGGTGTTGGTGAAGATGACGGCGGTGTTGGTGAAGATCGCGGTGATGATGATGGCCACCGCCAGCGCTCCGGCGCCACCGGAAGCAAGGGGGAGAGAGGCCCCCTTCTTCTTCTTCTTCTTCTTTGACCTCCTCCTTAGATGGGAGAAGGGTTTCCCCTTTGGTCCTTGGCTCCTATGGCTTGGGAGGGGCGAGAGCCCCTCCGAGATTGGATCAATCTCTCTGTTTCTGCGTTCTAGAATCCTTCCTTTCACCGTTTCTTTTATATCTGGAGATCCGTAACTCCGCTTGGGGTGAATCTTTCGCCCAGATTTTTCTCATAAAATTAGCTTTCTTGCGGCAAAAGAAGAGCGTTAACTGCCTTACGGGTGGCCCACGAGAGTCCAGGGCGCGCCCAGGGGGAGGGCGCGCCCCCCTGTCTCGTGGCCACCCCGGACACTGTTTTGCGTTGATTCTTCCTCCGGAAAATCCCAAATATTCCAAAATAATTCTCCGTCCAGTTTTATCCCGTTTGGATTCCGTTTGATATTGGGTTTCTGCGAAACATAAAACATGCAACAAACAGGAACTGGCACTGGGCACTGGATCAATATGTTAGTCCCAAAAATAGTATAGAAAGTTGCCAAAAGTATATGGAAGTTGAAGAATATTGGCGTGGAACAATCAAAAATTATAGATACGACGGAGATGTATTAGCATCCCCAAGGTTAATTCGCTCGTCCTCGAATAGGTAAATGATAAAAAAGATAATTTTTGATGTGGATTGCTACCTAGCATAATCTTGATCATATGTCTAATCATGGCATGAATATTAAGACACGAGTGATTCAAAGCAATAGTATATCATTTGACATAAAAAATGATAATACTTTGAGCGTACTAATAAAGCAATCATGTCTTTTCAAAACAACAAGGCCAAAGCAAGCTTATCCCTACAAAATCATGCAGTTTGGCCATGCTTCATTTTTGTCACACAAAATGCCCCCATCATTGACAACCTCGATGACAAGCCGAGCAATTGTTTCATACTTTTTAACGCGCTTCAGCTTTTTCAACCCTCACGCAATACATGAGCGCAAGCCATGGATATAGCACTATAGGTGGAATAGAATATAATGATGGAGGTTATGTGGAGAAGACAAAAAAGGAGAAAGTTTCACATCGACGCAGCTAATCAACGGGCTATGGAGATGCCCATCAATTGATGTCAATGCGAGGAGTAGGGATTGCCATGCAACGGATGCACTAAGAGCTATAAGTGTATGAAAGCTCAACAAAAGAAACTAAGTGGGGGTGCATCCAACTTGCTTGCTCATGAAGACCTAGGGCATTTGAGGAAGCCCATCGTTGGAATATACAAGCCAAGTTCTATAATGAAAATTCCCACTAGTATATGAAAGTGACAACATAGGAGACAATCTATATGAAGAACATGGTGCTACTTTGAAGCACAAGTTTGGAAAAGGGATAGTAACATTGCCCCTTTTCTTTTTCTTTTTTTTCTTTTCTTTTTGGGTGGGCTTCTTTGGCCCCCTTTTTTATTTAGGCTTCTTTGGCCTTTCCTTTTTTTTTCTTTTTCTTTTTTTTATGGGGCAATGTTCTATAATGATGATCATCACACTTTTATTTACTTACAACTAGATATTACAACTCGATACTGGAACAAAGATATGACTCTATATGAATGCTTCTGGCGGTGTACCGGGATGTGCAATGATCTAGCATAGCAATGACATAAAAAACGGACAAGCCATGAAAACATCGTGCTAGATATCTTACGATCATGCAAAGCAATATGACAATGAATGCTCAAGTCATGTATATGATGATGATGAAAGTTGCATGGCAATATATCTCGGAATGGCTATGGAAATGCCATGATAGGTAGGTATGGTGGCTGTTTTGAGGAAGATATAATGAGGCTTATGTGATAGAGCATATCGTATCACGGGGTTTGGATGCACCGGCGAAGTTTGCACCAACTCTCAAGGTGACAAAGGGCAATGCACGGTACCGAAGAGGCTAGCAATGATGGAAAGGTAAAAGTGTGTATAATCCATGGACTCACATTAGTCATAAAGAACTCATATAATTATTGCAAAAGTTTTATAGCCCTCAAAGCAAAGTACTAATACGCATGCCCCTAGGGGGATAGATTTTTAGGAAAAGACCATCGCTCGTCCCCGACCGCCACTCATAAGGAAGACAATCAAGGAAACACCCCATGCTTCAAATTTGTCACACAGCGGTTACCATACGTGCATGCTACGGGACATGCAAACCTCAGCACAACTGTCCCTACAATCCACAACCACCCACTAGCATGACTCTGATATCACCACCTTTATATTGCAAAACTAATGCAAGGAATCAAACATATCATATTCAGCGATCTACAAGTTTATGTAGGATTTTATGACTAACCATGTGAATGACCAATTCCTGTCATCTCTCTAAAAAGATATAAGTGAAGAAAGAGAGTTTAATTCTTTCTACAAAAGATGTGCCCATGCTCTAGCAAATATAAGTGAAGCAAAAGAGCATTCTACAAATAGCGGTTTTCTATGTGAAGAGAAACAGGCAATCCAAAATTCAAATGATATAAGTGAAGCACATGAAGCATTCTATAAAGCCATACTCAAAAGATATAAGTGAAGTGCAAAGAGCATTCTATAAATCAACCAAGGACTATCTCATACCAGGATGGTGCATAAAATAAAAGTTAAAACTAAATGCAAAAGATTCTCCAAGACTTGCACATATCGCATGAACGAAACGAATTTGAAAACACACCGATACTTGTTGAAGAAAGAGGGGATGCCTTCTGGGGCATCCAAAAGCTTAGACGCTTGAGTCACCTTGAATATTTACTTGGGGTGCCTCAGGCATCCCCAAGCTTGAGCTCTTGCCTCTCTTCCTTTTCCTCATATCGAGACATCCTCGATTAGACACTACATCCACACAAAACTTCAACAGAAAACTCGGTAAGATCCATTAGTATAATAAAGCAAATCACCACTCTAAGTACTGTAGCAAACCAATTCAAATTTTGTTTTTGCATTTTTTCTAGTGTAATATAACTTTTTATGGCTTAAACCACTGATATAAATTGATAGATTCATCAAAACAAGCAAACTATGCATCAAAAACAGAATTTGTCAAAAACAGAACAGTCTATAGCAATCTGAACATCCACCATACTTCTGGTACCCCAAAAATTCTACCAAAATTAGGAAACATAAAAAAGTTGTATATAAAGACAGTGCAAAAGGAATTAAAACCAATTAACGTTCCAGTTAAAAATGTAAAATGTCGCACTACAGCCAAAGTTTTTGTCCTGCATCGTACAAACCAACAAGCATTGTAAACATCCTAAAGGCAAACCTTAGAACATTATTTTTATAATACAATGGAATTATACAAGGGGATAATTATTTTTGATGAAAAGTTTCTGTAATCAATATTCACAAAGTTTCCGTGAGCATGAACAAAGTTCAAGGAGCTCTCCCACTTCAACAATGCTTGTCTTTCTTACTTTCACTTTCCTTTCTGAAAAGTTTTGGGTTCCCCCCTTTATTTTTTTGTTTTTAAACTATATGAAGGCACTCAACAGAAATAAATGACTCTCTAAAACTTCTGGGTTGTCTCCCTGGCAGCGCTTTCTTTAAAGCCATTAAGCTGGGCATATAGTGCTCAAGTAATGGATCCACCCGGATCCCAAGGTATATCAAAGCTAATTTTAATTAACAATGGTTTTTAATTTAGTAGTGAGCACAAAGTAACATATATCAAGCAACAACGAAGTCTAACTCTCTTCCTATGCATCGGCATGTCATAAAGGAACAATTCATGCACACCAAGTAAAGGCCAATGCATAGTATAAGCAGTTTCTTGCAATTCTATCGTATTGGAAACATAGAGAGGTGGATATAAAGTTCCTTTCTCATAATAATTGCAAGTAGGAGCAGCAAGCACATTCATATCACATTCATCAAAATTATCATGTGCAACGGTAAAAGGCAACCCATCAATGTAATCCTTAATAAGCACAAACTTCTCCGATAAAGTGTGGTAGGGAGAATTCAAAAAGATAAAAGGACTATCATACGTGGGTGCAATAGCAACAATTTCATGTTTAACATAAGGAACTATAGCAAGTTCATCTCCATAAGCATAATTCATATTGGCATCTTGGCCACAAGCATAGCAAGCATCATCAAAAAGGGATATTTCAAACAAATTCAAGGGATCATAGCAATCATCATAGCAATCCTCCTTCGGTAAGCACGAAGGGAAATTAAACAATGTATGAGTTGAAGAGTTACTCTCACTAGAAGGTGGGCACGGGTGATCAATCCGCTCTTTCTCCTTTTGTTCTTCGCTCTCCTCATCATCTTTTTCATCCAATGAGCTCACAGTTTCATCAATTTCTTCTTCCATAGCTTCCTGCAAAATATTAGTCTCTTCTTGGACAACAGAGACTTTCTCAATAAATGCATTAATATTGTAATTGTATTCATAATTTTCGTAGCAATATCTAAGTATAGCAAGATTTTCAGGCCTATAAACACCATCATCATCAAGAGCTTCATACTTTTCAAACAAAGATTCAATTTCATAAGCAGCCTTAAAAGCAACAAATTCTTCTATTTGTTCAACATCATAGTAATCATATATACCATTAGCATAAGAAGCTAAGGTTTCATTATCATTAAGTTTGCATGAAAAAGGAAGGTGTGGAGCCTTCATCCTAGAGTAACAAGTAATATCATATCTCAAGCATAGATCCCGAGCATACCAACGCAACATAATAATTTGATCCCATAATAGTTTCCCTTTTTGTGTCGAGCGATAATCCCTAAAGTATTCACGTTGATCCAATGTGTCTCCCATTATAAAGTTGAATGGGCTTTTCTCAGGATTATCAAAGTAGTACATAATATCTCTCACATAATGAGAATCGAGGGTTTTAGGAGTTACCCCATCTCCATGAGTAGCAAGTACACCTGATTTTTTTGGTATTTTGCATTCCATATCCATAACTAAAGACAGAGAACAACTTAGAACAGCAAATAAAAATTAATTAGTGATAAAGCAAACAAGCACACACGAGAATATTCACCCCACGCTATGACTCCCCGGCAACGGCGCTAGAAAAAGGTCTTGATAACCCACAAGTATACAGGATAGTTGTAGCCTCTTACGATAAGTAAGAGTGTCGAACCCAATGAGGAGCTAAAGGTAGAACAAATACTCTCTCATGTCCTATCGGCCACTGATACGACTCTACGCACGCTTGACGTCCAGTTTACCTAGAACAAGTATGAAACTAGAGGTACTTTGTAGGTGTGATAGGATAGGTTTGCAAGATAATAAAGAACACGTAAATAAAAGCAGGGGCTGTTTAGATAAAGAAGCAATTAAGTAAATATAGTGAGTGTGGAAAAGTGGTGGTAGGAGTTGTGGAATTGTCCTAAGCAATTGACTATGTTACTAGACCGGTAATCACTATTGCAATTCTATTTGAGGGAGAGGCATAAGTTAACATACTTTCTCTTCTTGGATCATATGCACTTATGATTGGAACTCTAGCAAGCATCCGCAACTACTAAAGATCATTAAGGTAAAACCCAACCATAGCATTAAAGTATCAAGTCCCCTTTATCCCATACGCAAACAACCTACTTACTCGGGTCTGTGCTTCTGTCACTCACGCCACCCACCATAAGAAAATCATGAACATATTGCAAACCCTACAGCGGGGATCCCTCACGCTTGCGCGACACGGAGAGAACCATAGGACATCACCAATAATAAAACATGCAACTCAAACCAATCATAGCAATTCATCAATCACCGATAGGACAACGGAAAAAACAGAATTGGCTTCTTATTTTTAATGGAATGAAATAAATATTCGCGCTTTCTATCCTTCCTATGGCACAACAATCTGGTTTTGCCTGGTTCCGAAACATAATTACTTTTTTATTTTATTTTTTATTTTTTAGGGCTAACTACACAGCTAATTGAATTCCTTTTCGAGGTTGAGTTCATCTTGAAACCGCATTTGCTCCCTAATTAAACTGAGAAAAAATATAAAAAAATCCTTATTTTGACTCTTATTGAATCGTGGTAAAGTATTCTAATTCAATAAGAATTTCGCGGGCGCCCTTCCTATTTTTCAAATAAAAATAGAAAAATAGGAGAAAAAAATATGCCCCCATTTTCAAATTTTAAATTTGAAATACTTTAATTAATTTTTAGTCCTACTCAGACATCATAGGATGGCAACACATCATTGGATAATAATATGAAGCATAAAGCACCATGTTCAAGTAGACGGTACAACGGGTTGCGGGAGAGTGGACCGCTAAAGATAGATGGGGAAGGTGATGGAGATGTTGGTGAAGATGACGGCGGTGTTGGTGAAGATCATGGTGATGATGATGGCCCCCGGCAGCGCTCCGGCACCACCGGAAGCAAGGGGGAGAGAGGCCCCTTCTTCTTCTTCTTCCTTGACCTCCTCCCTAGATGGGTGAAGGGTTTCCCCTCTGGTCCTTGGCTCCAATGGCTTGGGAGGGGCGAGAGCCCCTCCGAGATTGGATCTATCTCTCTGTTTCTGCGTTCTAGAATCCTTCCCCTTCACCGTTTCATTTATATCTGGAGATCCGTAACTCCGATTGGGGTGAATCTTTCGCCCAGATTTTTCTCATAAAATTAGCTTTCTTGCGCGAAAAGAAGAGCGTGAACCGCCTTACGGGTGGCCCACGAGAGTCCAGGTTGCGCCCAGGGTGGGAGGGCGCGTCCACCTGTCTCGTGGCCACCCCGGACACCGTTTCGCGTTGATTCTTCCTTCGTACAATCCCAAATATTCCAAAATAATTCTCCGTCCATTTTTATCCCATTTGGATTCCGTTTGATATTGGGTTTCTGCGAAACATAAAACATGCAACAAACAGGAACTGGCACTGGGCATTGGATCAATATGTTAGTCCCAAAACTAGTATAAAAAGTTGCCAAAAGTCTATGGAAGTTGAAGAATATTGGCATGGAACAATCAAAAAATTTAGATATGACGTAGACGTATCAAACATCACTCTATGTCTATGGATATCCTTGTTTGTTCCTTGTGGGACTAACCCGTGTAGGTATTGAAAGTGCAACTCACTCCAATGGACTGCTCCAAATGATCTACATCAACATTGAGCATCCACATCTTCAACATCTACATGAAGTCATCATCGACAAAACCCAAGGTTAGTTCATCCCTCTTAGGGGGATATCACATATAGGGGAAGCTTTAATCTAGTCAATTTAGCTAAAGCAACTCTAATGGTGTGAACAAAACAATGCTTTATGTAAAAGTGTTAACCCCACTTGTGCTTAAACGATGAGTATGACCTATGATCAAATGTTCTCACTTGACTCCTAAGTTAATATACTCATATATAGATGACCTAGTCATCACCAATTGCTTGATAGATGCTAGAGTGTTTGTGCATGCTTTTCCACATATTTCATTTGCCATTTTATTGTGTGAGCATGTTGATTGCATATTTTACTCATTCGAGGACATCCATTTGTTGCTTTGATTGTTTGGCTTTTTCTCTTTGCCAAATGGATGGACAAGAATGCCTAAGAACTTCCTCTAGCTATCTATTCTTTTCTCATCTCAAACTCTATTCATGCTACATCACAAAGTTTGATCAAGTCAGATTCGAACCACTCTGTGTGAGGAGCACCCGGAGTCCCCGATTCGTCATAGACTTAAACTCCAAAACCTCTCTGTGCATTTCGGTATGACTGATCCATCCACTTCGGTCACACCGAGTTCACTGAGTTGATCTAGGTTTTCAATCTCGGTGCAACCGATTAGAACTTTTCGGTCACACCAAGTTGCAGTAACCGCTTGCGATTCTGCAGTGCCACCGAGTTGTTCCACTCGGTCACACCAACAAGGTCAGGATATCACTACTAGGGAAAAGCCTATACACAGAATCTTAGCAGCAGCGCGGCTCAAAAAGGAGCGCTGCTGCTAACTAGTAGTAGCGCGTGTGCTGGAAACTTGCTGCTGATAAGGATTTAGCAGTAGCGCGCTCGGTGTAAAACGCGCTGCTACAAATATCGCCCACTGGTGTTCACCTAACTCCAATTAGCAGTAGCGCGGTCGAGAGAACCGCGCTACTGGTAAGGTTGTAGTAGTAGCGCGCTTTTTCTGAGATCATTGCTGCTAAATTTCAAATTGCCACACTTTTTTGTCGCAGTTAGCAGTAGCGCCGTATCCCAAAGCGCGCTGCTGCTAATTCTTTAGCAGCAGCGCGTTTTATATCCCGCGCTACTGCTAACCCGCACCAACCCACCACCTTTCCCCACCCGTCCCTCCCCTCCCCCTCCTCTCTTTCCCTTCCCCCTACCTCCCCCTCCCCCTCCTCTCTTCCCTTCCCCCTACCTCCAACACATGCTCCCACTCTCACTCTTCTTCTTCCTCAATACTTCTCCCCCATTACTCTCTCTCTTCTATCCACCTTTCTCTCTCTTCATTACTCCTACCTAACTACACCACCTCCAATTAATGCATCTCCTTTCTCTTTTTCCTTCCCACTCCACTAGTTGAAGTTGTCTCCTCCCAAATTAGGTAGCTAGGTAGATGTAGGATTTAGTTAAGTGACCTATTTGCCCCCTAGCTAACTAGATCTATCTTTATCAAGAAGAGCTTTGTGCACTTTCGATCTCCCTATACAACATCATCTCCGCCGTGTGCTCGATCTCGATCGAGATAGAGGTGATGAAAATTTCATGCTTTTGCAAAATGGAAATATGTTTATGTGTGTGTGATATGTTTGTGGAAATTGTGTGTGTGGCATGAGTTGATGCCGCCAAATTGTGCTTTTGAGTTGCCTATGTTTTGCCGAAATGTCGATTTATTTCCGTTTTGGCGAATTCCAGGCAAACTCTAGATCCATATATGTCCTATTTTGAGGGAAGGTCATGCCAAAAAAATTTATGACTTTGATGCATGCATGCATTTTTATAATCAATTTGTTTATTATTACCGTGCAGAGTTGACGCTGGTCAGTGGAACGATGCTGGACAGGTGGTTGCGGTCGGTGGTGCAGGACATGAAAGAAAATAACCGGACAGAGGTTTTATGTCCGTGTCGAAAATGCAAGGGAATAGTTTGGCTTGACCCCCATGACGATGGTCTTGTCTAAGCGCACCTGCTCATGACTGGTTTCATGGATGGCTATACTCGGTGGATAATTGAAGATGAGGATGACGATGTTGAGGATGCCGAAGGGGCAGGCAATGATGACACAGGGAAAGATGAAGAGATGATCGATAATGGCGGGGGGAAGAGGCCGGACATGGCGGCAGAGAAGGGGCCGGACATGGCAGAGGAGAAGGGGCCGGACATGGCGGCGGAGAGAACGACATGGACTCCACGCAGCAGAGTTCGTCGGTACTAAGTTCAATTGTGCGGGACCCTCATGTTCAAGCATTGCTTCGCAAGGAGACGAGTACTGAGAGAGCTGCTTCTAGAGAGGAGGCTAAGCTGGAGCAACTGGTGGTAGACTTGAACACTCCATTGTATGATGGTTGCAATCTTGAGGTGACCTGCTTGAGTTTCACGCTCCAAATCCTGAAGACGAAGGCTAAAAACAAAGGGACCAACACTAGCCTCGATGAGCATCTTAAGTACCTAAAGGATGTTCTTCCCGCGGGTAATATATGTCCTAATAGTGTTGATGAGGCCAAGAAGATCGTGTGCCCTCTTGATCTGCCACACGTTAGATACCATGCATGCATCAACAATTGCATAATTTATCGGAAGGAGCATGAGGAAAAAACAAGTTGTCTGGTGTGCAATGCTTCTCGATACAAGAAGGCCGGGAAGAAATGTCCCCAGAAAGTTGTATGGTACTTACCGATCACTCCCCGTCTCCAGAGGTATTTTGTAGATCCCAAGGAAGCTAAGCTAATGCGCTGGCAGTCAGAGAGGAAGAAGCCCGACGATGGAGATGATCCGAAGCTGAGACACGTGAAGGATGGAAGCTAGTGGAGAGCGTTGAACAGCTTCTATCGGTATTTTGAATATGATGCAAGGAACATCATGCTCGGCGCGTGTACCGATGGCATGAATCCGTTTGGCAACCAGAACACCAACCATAGCACATGGCCCGTGTTTGTATGGATGTACAACCTCCCCCCTGGTTGTGCATGAAATCGAAGTACATTCACATGAGCATGCTTATTCAAGGGCCGAAACAACCAGGAAATAATATTAATTTGTATCTGGGGCTACTTCAAGAGGAGTTAGACACGTTATGGAAAACACCGGCCAAGACATGGGACGCCAGCAAAGGTGAGTATTTCAACATGAGAGCCGCGCTGATCACGACAGTGCAGGACTATCTCGGTTACGGATATGTGGCAGGCCAGGTGTGCCATGGATATTGCGGATGCACGTGGTGCATGGATGATACGACGTCTCAGCAGCTAACATCAGGAAAGATGGCGGGTCTGGGAAAATAGTGTACATGGGGCATCGAAGATGGCTTGAACAGGACGACCCATGGAGAAACCGTGGCGATCTATTCAATGGTCACGCTGAGCATCGAGGACCTCCACGTACGCGGAGCGGTACTGAAATCGATGAGCTGTTGAAAAACCGGAAGGAGTGCCCCGCGCCGGGAAAGACGATGAGAAAGGCGCCGGAGCCGCTGCTGAAGGTATGGAAGACGAGGTCTGTGTTCTGGGACTTGGAGTACTGGCACAAACTCGATACACCTCATTGCCTTGATCAAATGCATATCTGTAAGAATGTCCTTGAGAGCTTGCTCGCAACACTGATGAACATGCCAGATAAGACCAAGGATGGGCCGAAGGCAAGAAAAGACTTGCAAGATTTGAAAATCAGGGAAGATCTGCACATGCCGCCTCGTAAAATGTCAGATGAGACAGAGACGGAGACAGAGGCACAGGAGAAGAAGGGCAAGAAAATAAAGAAAGAGGATTATTGCCCCCCTTCTTGCTTCACATTAAGTCAGGCTGAGATCAATCAATTCTTTAAGTGCCTTACGGGAGTCAAAGTTAGTTCCGGTTACTATGGCAAGATAAGCAGATATCTAGACATGGACAAGAAAAGGTTCAGCGGGATGAAGTCTCATGTCTGTCATGTGATGATGACGCAGATACTACCTGTTGCCCTTAGAGGGCTACTGAATTTAGTAGTAGCGCATTTTGCCTAAACAGCTGCAGCTACTGATGTTAGTAGCAGCGCGTTTTGGCATAATGCGCTACTGCTACGTCCACTTAACCCAAAATTCTCACTCGCCTTGCTTCATCCCGACTTTTCCCCCCAAATCCCCACTCTCTCTCCCCCGTCGCACCGCCGCGCCCGACCAGGGCCCCGGCGCTCGCCCCCGACTCCGCCGGCGCCGGCGCTAGCCCCTGACCCCGGCGCTCGCCCCCATCCCGGCCCTCGACCCCGACCCCGGCGCCGGCGCTAGCCCCCGACCCCGGCGCTCGCCCCCGACCCGGCTGGCCCTCGCCGCCGACTCCGGCGCCGGCGCTCGCCCCCGACCCCGGCGCGCTCGCCCCCGACCTGTGGGCCCTCGCCTCCCTCCTCTCCCCTGCCGGCCGTCGTCGGGCCTGCCTCCTCGCCCCTGCACCCTCTGTAAACCCCCCCTCTCTCTCTGCTAGGGTTCTTCGGTTATGTTAATTAGGTTATCTATTGAGTTATGAATTTAGCTAGGTTTCAAAATTAGCTAAATTTATATGCAAATTTGAACTGTACATGTGATATGTGCATATGTCATGTTTTGGACATGTCATGTTTGGAAAATGATCCGAGTGGCCTATATTACGCCAGAATGTTGATACATTTCCGTTCCGGTGAATTTCAGGCGCTCGATATGTCCATTTTTTAGCAAAGGTCATGCCGAAATTTCCCGTGAATAAAGGCATGATTTGTGCTACATAGTTGGCATATCGAGTGCTGGCACATAGATTTCTTTTTATGTCATTTCTCATTTATTCATACTTTTAGAAATAAATGAGGACACTTAATCATAGGAAACATGTCGAACAACGAAGAAACTGGGCCTTCTGACCAAGATGCAGACGAGATGGATTATGAGGGTGAACAAGAGTAGCTCGACTATTTGACTGCTAAGCAAGGTTTGCAGGTCGGCCTTGATGATGGTACTGACGCCGACATCGACACCGACGGCGCCGACACCAATGGCGGCACCGAGACCGGTGGGGAAGGTACCGGCGGGGAAGGTACCGACAGGGAAGGTACCGGCCCTGACGCCTCTACCGTAAAGAGGAAGCCTCAACACAGGCTCTACTAGCAGAGGATATGGATGATATGCCCGGGCAGGGTCGTACCATGGATTGCAAAAAGTCTCTCTTCATGAAATCCTCATAGGACACGCCTGAAGATGCCGCCTCAACACAGGCTCAACTAGCCGGGCGCGAGGGTCGTACAGTACTTAGCCCGGGAACACTGGGGCAGGGGTTAAGGAAGGGTCTGGAAGGTGTTCCCAACAAAAGGAGAGGAAGAGATTGGGGAAGGTAACTGCCTCTAAACAAGCCAAAGCACATACCAGCCAGATGATGCATTCTGAAGAGCGTGTACCCGTGAAAGGTGCGGTCATGTTCCATCTCACGGGCGAGCCGATGCTACCGCCGAAACTGCTGGAGGCACTATCAGGGGATCTCACGAGACTGCATGACCATGTGTTGTCGACTGAGAAAAGCCTACTAGCCTCAAAGGATCCAGGATATCTGACATACGCGGCTCGTGTGCCTGAGGGGAAGTGCTACGTCGACACACGGCCCGCGGAGGTGTTCTTCCTGCGGTTTGACCATATATTTGAGATGTTTCTAACAAGGCGGCTTGATTTTACTATCGTCCGCCTTTTTGTGCTACATATGAGCTCCATCATGAAGAGTGATGAAGTCTCGCAAATCTGTGTGGCGGATCCGTACTACATGCACGAGTCTTTCTTGAGTCTCGGCGACTTTGAGCGTGAAACTGCTAGGGAGTACCTCCAAAACTTCATGGTACAGAATAAGGACCGGGAAATTGTCCTTGTGCCTTATCATCCAAAGTAAGTCAGTTCCGGACAACCCTTTCGTACATTTCAATCATTCCTTCTCTCTCATATGGGGAATAATTTGAGGTGTCTTTTCCCCGCAGCAACGGGCGCGGTCCTTATCTTTCTTTACCCGCAAGTCTCCCACGCCGTGTATTTTGACCCTTCCAGAGACTACGAGAAAAAGGACTACACCCACATAATGAATATTCTAGATGATGCTCTCCAAGGCTTCAGCTTTAGAGGTGGCCACGTGCAAATCAGGAAACAAAGGAACAAGAAGATGGGTTTCGCGCATAAAACTAACTTCTCCTGCATCCATGTCCCAAAACCAAGCAAGAAGGATGGATTCTACATCGTCCATCTCATGATCCAGTTCAACAAGGATCGCCAAAAGCTTCGCATTAACAGCAGAAATGATGATCATATCCACAAGTGGCTAGAATCTCATGGAGAAGGGAATTATAAACTTAGAGATGACCTATTTCACATCCAAAGCAACATTGCGACGATCATCATGAAGGAAGTCGTCGATGAGAAGGGGATGTTCCACCACGGCCCTATATCGCGAGCTGACGTCCGAACTCGCATAGGCATGCAATGTCTAGACCTCACGCCGTTAAAGAAGCTAGGGTTCGTCCTTGATGATATGGAAGGATGGAACTTCTAGTGATTTATGATGCCGATGATGATGATATGTGTCGGTTGAACTTGTATACTTTTTGTAGCGATGGAACTTTGTGATGTCCACGGTCCCTGCCGAACTTGCGTAACGCTACTTTGTTAGTTTGCGTAGGATGACCTGCGTACCTCTAGTTAATTAATTTGTGTACTGTATATGTTGCATCTAGTTGCTAACCCTTTCTTTTTCGGTGTTGCTCTAGTATATTTTGTTGCATATATATGATTGTACATCCTCTTCATGAACATGCATCTCTAATAGGTACCTAGTTTCTTGATGGTGAGATGGAAATGCTATGTCGTGTACAAAGGGAAGGTTCCGGGGGTGTACAACAAGTGGCATGAGTGTCAGGCGCAAGTGAATGGGTTCACGGGCGCCAGCCATAAAGGCTTCAAAAGCAGACAAGAAGGAGAAGCTAGTTACTTGAGGTTCACACTAGCGAGAGAGAGGACTCGTAACCTCCACCTCATGTACTGCATAGTTCCGCTCTCACTCATAGTGATAGCACTTCCTGCGTATACCTTTGTTTAGATGGATGACATTGTTGTAGTTGCAAGTATTCAAGACTTGCATGTATCGCTATTTTCGAGATGATGACAAGATATCACTTTGTGTTGGATGATGATTATGATGAGACTATTTGTATGTACATGCTATGATTACATTTGTGGTCTCACAGGCATTTGTATGTGTATCATGATGCCATTTCTATGTGCTAAAGATTCTTCTACAAAGCCTGTTCAAATACAAAACAAATATGACAAAAAAACTACTTAAATTAGCAGTAGCGAGTGTATAAAAGTTAGTAGCAGCGCCTCAATAGCAGTAGCGCGTCCAGGCAAAGCGCGCTAGCGCTACTAGCAGTAGCGAGCTTCTTCTAACCGCGCTGCTGCTACACTTGTGTAGCAGTAGTGCCGGTGTTCACGCGCTACTGCTATGCGTTAGCTGTAGCGCTTTATTAGTAGCGCCTGTCCCCGCGCTACTGATACATCTAAAACCCGCGCTGCTGCTAGCCTTTTCCCTAGTAGTGTATATATACCGACGGGTGAGATTTTGGAAATTTCTTTAAAACCCTTCATCCCGAGCATGTCCCGCTCTGCCGCCTCGGGTCTCCGAATCGTCTTCTCATCGCCAGTGACCTCCCACCACTGGTCTCCATCGCCGTTTACGGATTTCAACCTCGCACTTGCCGCCGTAGCGAACTCACCACCGAACTGGGTATGAGTTCGACCCCTTGTGCATTCTTTTTACCTCTGATTCTGAGCACAAGGTCAATGCCATGTTCTTTACCACGTATGAGATCAATCTATCTAGAGAAAACATCCTTTATATTAGGTTTGATTTGAAAATTAAGGGTTAGGTTTCCGCCGAACTCATCTCGGACCGACCGAGTTGTAGAAATCGGTCTCACCAATTTGGCTTAGGCCATTGCACTTGCACTTTTCGGTCTGACCAAAAGTTGCAAATTGGTGGGATCGAGTTCAACACTCTGTGAAACCCTAGCAAGCTTGGAGCCACTTAACTATGTCTCGATCTGACCGATTTCCCTAGTTTAGACTCCAAAAGTTGCTTCGGTGTCACCGATTTTATCAAATCGGTAGCTCCGAAATGCTTTCTGTGGAAAACTAAAACTAAGTTTTTGACTCATCTATTTTGCAAAATCTCTGCACTTTGTGATTCTCATCCACTCTATCTCATCTATATCTATTCACTGGGTCTGCTGTCAGTTTGCTTTGCCAGTATGTCTGACCAAAGTGATAGCCAGAACAAATTAGAAGAGCAGGTGAACATGAGTGAGGGCACTAGTCCCTCTAGCATCTATGATGAGGGCAGCAGGAGCACTCCAAGCAATTTGCCCAAGGCAGCCACTAGAACAAGGAAGAAGAGAACCTCAGACTCTGAGGATGAGGACTATGTGGCTACTAAGGAGGAAGTGAGCTGCAAGAAAAAGTCCTGAAGAAGGAATATGGAACTGCTGCTACAACAAAGCCTGGTTTGCACAAGAAGGCACCTACCAAGAGAGTTCCTACATCTAAGGCCAGAGCCTCCACTCAGGAACCTTCCAAATCAACTGGAGGAGAGGCTGCTAGTGAGGGCAAGAAGAAGGAAAGAAAGAGAGGAAGATGGTGCAAGAAGGTGGATCCAATGGCAGAATTTGAAAAGCACTCGTCTGATGAAGAAGAAGATGAGGATGCTGCACCGGCACCCAAGTCCCCAAAGCTGATGGGGGATGCTATCAAGTCTGGGGCTGCCCCTTCAAAGCCCAAGACTGCCCCCAAAGCTACTAGTAAAGCTACAAAGACTTCAAAGCCCAAGAGGAGCACTAGGAACATTCCAGCTGCAGAGAAGAACAAGGCCCTAGTGCTTGAGATGGAAGAAGAAGATGCTGAAGCCCAAGTGCTAAGGAAGATCAAACAAAAAAATCCAGATGATGATGACAGCCATCCAGTGGTAGAGGATATGAGTATCAGGAAGGATGCAGGTCTCAGAATTTGGAGAAAAAGTGACCCTTATGCTGTGAGGAGAAAGACTACAGTGGACTACAGATTCCACACCAAAGAGCAGCAAGATTTCTTTGAAACCATTCTGCTTGACAATAAGCCTACAGTTTGTGATATGAAGTGGGCTGACTGGGAGTACATTGATCAGAATGAAGATCATTTTCCAGGAGTACATGAGAGCTTCAGAGCATGTGGTGTTGACAAGTTTGTGAGACAGAAGCTGACAAAATGGAATGATGACTCATCATGCAATTCTACTCCACAACTCATTTTTATCCAGATGGTAGAATTGTATGGATGTCAGAGGGTACAAGGTACCAGTCTACTGTTGATGAGTGGGCTAAATTGATCAATGCCCCTGAAGAGCAAGAAGATGATTTGGATGTCTATGCCAAGAAGAAGAAAGACCACAACTCTATGGCCAATATGTACAAAGAGATCCTAGACAAAGCATTGGAAACACACAAGTTTGGATATGTACATTATTTGTTGTCTGGCTTAGCTACTATCAACACTATATTGACGCATACATTTTTGCCCAAATCTGGAGATATAAAAGATGATCAGAGGACACTCAATCAAGTTGCTGCAGATATTTGATGTGCCTCAGAAATTCAAAGTTATGGGCCTGATTGTTGAAACAATCAAGAGGACAGCTGCAGATCAGAAGAGATCTTGTGGGTATCACTACAAAAAAAAGACACATCCGTGACATTTTGGGCCGAATTTTTTTTTGTCATACATATGACACTTCTTTGACGATAATTGTGACAAAACCCGGTATCATCATAGATGTGGTGGGCTCCTACTCCTACGACAAAAAATCATGACAGAAAATGGGCTTTTTGTCCTGGGCGGGCCGGAGACGCAGCTGCATGACATTCCTTGAGCTGTCCATGACGGAAAAAACCATGGTAGAAGCGAGGGGGAGGAAAATTTCAGGGAGTTGCCGGTTACGGTGGGAGGTCAGGGGCCGAGCGATGCGCATTTCTCTCATACACATGCGAGGCGTTGGCTCTAACTGAACCCGAGTGAGGCGTTGGGCTCTAACTGAACCCGAGCGATTGCACTGCAGGCTACACGTTAGTGAACCCGAGCGATCGATCGATGGCTGTTAACTGAACCCGATCGACTGATTCTTTTGCTACTGCTGCTAACTGAAGCCGATCCATTGGATGAACAGAGAGCGTTGCGGGGGAGGGGGGCTTGGATGAATAGTGAGCGGTGGCGTTGCCTCTGGATGAACAGGACCCCGTGGTGTGGAGGGCTGGATGAACAGTAGACGGTGGAGGGCTGCCCGTGGAGGGGTGGTTGAATAGGACCCCATGGTGTGGAGGGCTGGATGAATAGTAGACGGTGCAGGGGTGGTTGAACAGTAGCCGGTGGAGTAGTGCGCGGTGGAGGCTGGATGAACAGGAGCCCGTGGAGGCTGGAGGAGGTCGACGGTGGAGATGAACAGTGTCCCGTGGAGTCCCGTTTTGCGGTACGCCACACCCCTCCCGATGAACAGGACCCCCGTTTCGACCGTAGGAGGTCTGTTTCGTCCGTTTTGCGGTACGCCACACCCCTCCCGATCAACAGGACCCTCGTTTCGACCGTAGGAGGCCTGTTTTATCTGTTTTGCGGTACGCCACACCCCTCCCGATCAACATGACCCCCGTTTCGACCGTAGGAGGTCTGTTTCCTCCGTTTTGCGGTACGCCACACCCCTCCCGATCAACAAGACCCCCGTTTCGACCGTAGGAGGTCCGTTTCCTCTGTTTTGCGGTACGCCAGGCCTCGTTTCCATTGCCTGTTCCGTCCAAGCCCTCTCGATGAACACGACCACGCATTTCGTTCCGACCCAGCAGGTTGGCTCCCACATGTTCTGTTGCCCCCCGATGAACACGACGCATTCCGTTGCCTCCCCATGAACACGAGCCCTCGCCGTACGTATGCGCGAGTAGGTGTTTGAGACCCCGCCCGTATGTACACATACGTGGCCGTATTTTCTTTCTTGCACCCTGGCCGCTATACGTACGTGTACATGCTATGTGCGCGCCTCTACTACGACACGTGCGCGCCTCTACTACGACACGTGCGCGCCTCTACATCGACCAGTATGTACATACACATTCGCGACCAGGATGACAACGCTACGTACACTTTGACCAGGTGTGTCCTGACTGTCAGGCACTTCCTTGCCTGCGAAGATGTAGCTGGTGGGTCCCAGCAGTCGGGGGGCGAATCGTTTTTTTTTGCCCGGACGCACTTCCTTGCATGCAAAGGTGTAGCTCCTGGGTCCCAGTAGTCAGGGGGGCGAATCGTTTTTTTTTGCCTGGACGCACTTCCTTGCGTGCGAAGGTGTAGCTGGTGGGTCCCAGCAGTCGGGGGGCGAATCGTTTTTTTTCGGACGCACTTCCTTGCGTGCGAAGATGTAGCTGGTGGATCCCAGCAGTCAGGGGGGCAAATCGTTTTTTTTTCGGATGCACTTCCTTGCGTGCGAAGATGTAGCTCATGGGTACCAGCAGTTAGGGGGCGAATTCATTTTTTTTCGCAAAATACGGTGGCCCGTCCGGTGGGTCCTCGCTGTCAGGTGAAGGAATAATTATTTTGCGCGTCATAAGGAGGCACTTCCTTGCAGCTGCCGTGGACCCAGCTATCAGCCTCTCCACGTACAGTCCACGTCCAATGGAAGTCGTTCCTTGACCACGTTGACCACGCCGCGCCGAGAGCACCACGGCGGTGGACGACGGCGAGGCCTCGGAAGGGGATGATGCAGAGCCGGGCAAGACGCGGCAGTGGTTGCACACGCGGAGAGGAGTATGAGGGTTCACTGGTTAGGCTGCGCTGCCGTCGCCGCAGAATAACAGGGGGTGTGGGTGAGTGGAGGGATGGCCTGGCCAGCGGTGGGAGTAGTAGTGGGCGGTGAGGCCTCCGCGGCAGCACAGCCGGCCACGAGAGGCAGGAGCAGGCGGCACGACCGGCGTTGCTTTGAGCGGCTGGAGCAAGAAGACCAGAGGTTGAAGAAGCACGACGGCCGTTGGATGGACATCGTATGGTCACTGTAACTAGAATCATTTATATTGACTAAGTTGACAAAGCCCTTGGTATCTCAACTTAGTAGGCCCACATGTCAGCTTCCGAAACGGTGTGCCCCAGATGTTAGGGGGAGGAATCATTTTTTGGACTGTCGTAGAATTGTCACGGCAGATGTCCTTAGTGTGAGGACTTAGTCGCGAGGCCAACACATCTATGTGGTAGCTTGAGAGGGGTTGAGCGGAATCAAGATACGCAACACAAGACAAGGGTTTAGACAGCTTCGGGCCCTGGGAAACATCATCCGGTAATAGCCCTACATGTTGTTTGAGGCTAAGTCTCATTATGCTCATGAGAGAGTCGCTGGTAAGCCGGCTCTCCTCTAGTTGTGTCTAGCCCTAGAGATTATTGCTTCTTGCTTCTCCCTCTTTGGGGAGCCCTGCCCCTCCTTATATAAGTTGAAGCGGCGGCTTACATGTAGAGTCCTATTAGGGTTAGAACTAACTTATTCTCTATTACAAGTCAGATACAAGTACGGGTCTTGCTTCCTCGTAAAGGAAATATTCCCCATGCCTTCTGTCTTAAGCCGGCCCACCATAATATGAGCCGGCCTACAGGGCCTTGGACCTAGTCTTCTATGTGACTCGCCGTCGGGGTCATCCGTGAGTCGTCTGACCAGTGAGCCGCCAGACCCGTGAGTCGCCAATCCTCCGCCGGGTCATCGGTGAAGCGCCAAATCCGGCCGGGTCATACTTTCGGCCGGGTCATACCGCAGGGTATATCCCCGACATTAGCCCCCGGTTTAATTTGGATTTATCCATGTTAAACTGATCCTGTAAACAAACACAAGAACAACTTGGACAGATTGTGTTCCGGGTTAAAAACTCTTGTACGCCGGCACCTGATCATCTTTAATTTCTTGTGCTCCGGGTTAAATATTCTCCTGAGACGGGACCTGATTATCCTTAAGTCCAATTGTCATTTCCTTTATCTAGAAAATCCGGGTCAAATAAGCTAGCTTCATACTCAATTTGCTGATGTTGATTTCTCACAGAAAAATATTGTGAAGAATAATCCACTTGAGTCGGCTTCCAAGGCGCCGGGTTAAATAATTTTGGTCTTCAAATACTCATCTGATATTCAGCCGGCTTGAAGATGTAAAACTTGCTGGTTTATCATTACAAAAAACTGCCGGATTATAAAATAGACGATGTCGGGTCATAATTGTTGTTGACACCGGTTTATGTAATTGATCCTCCTGATTTGCCCAAAACTAATAATTTGAAGATTTTTCTCCCTTATATCCATATTACCTGTAGGCCCCAAGTCTTGAGCAGAACAAAGTGATGGTTTAAGAATTGCTCCAATAAATATTGCAACCTTGAAGAAATCGGGTTTATTCATCTCAATCATATAAACTGAATATTCCACACATGTAGCCCCCAAGTGCCGGGTTGTCATGCTTGCAGCAACCTGGGACTTGTAATTGCTTTATGCTCATGAAAACTTCAACCAGTGTAGCCCCCAAGGGCCGGGTCATTATGTAATAATGAGCAGGGACTTTGTAGATATAACCATGTAAATTTGAACAGCAATGTGTAGCCCCCAACTTAGTAAGATAATACTGAGCTGGGACTTTGTACATAATTGATAATAACATCATATATATAGTCTCTACCATGGGGCTTGAACCCACGTCCACAAGGTTTAAGAGCTTTGTACTCCACCAACTGAATAATGGACCGTTCAATATAATGGATTAATGCTTGTGTACCTTGAATTTTTGACA
This sequence comes from Triticum aestivum, assembly GCF_018294505.1. Classification (NCBI taxonomy): domain Eukaryota; kingdom Viridiplantae; phylum Streptophyta; class Magnoliopsida; order Poales; family Poaceae; genus Triticum; species Triticum aestivum. Next base: position 176,909,007 of record NC_057810.1, on the reverse strand, counting down.
GGAGCAATTGGTAGCCCCCAAGGGCAAACTCATTTAGAATGTGATGAGTCGGGTCTTCAATAAGTTGAGCAAAAAATGACTTTACATTAGCCCCCAAGTGTCATGGTGCATGCTGGCAGTGACATGGAACTTGCATATTTGATGTAATCTCAATTTGAATAATGTAGCCCCCAAGTGCCGGGTCGTAAGCCTGCAGCGACTCGGGACTATTCCTTTCATTGTAGAATATATCATATCCATTGATAAAATAATAGCCATTGCGCTGAAGCGACTTTGAAAACCTCCATCATGACACTGGTTATAGATAATCACAATAGAAATCCAGCCATGTTGGCTATTTAAGATTTGATCAATATAATTCGGTATGAAAACCTCAATCATTCAATATCATCATGAAAATCCAGCCAGTTTTGGCTATTAAAGATTTGAATACCTCATCGGTTGACAAGTAAATCCAGAGTTTAAATACCTGGTGGCTCTTGCCCGATGATGACTTAATGCGCATCCATTGTAAGCCATAAGTTTTGTAACCCGGTGGCATATAGCCCTTGAGAAAATCAATAATTGATAACCCTTTTGAGACACCAATTTCAATCTTTGATGATGGGCTTGAACTTGATCATTTATGTAAGCCATATCTCTGTAAATCCTGCACAGAGTTTAAACAACATATGCCCTGGTGACTTAATGTCAAAAGCCAGGGTGGGTGACCACCCAAATATAGTCTTATCCTGCACACAAGTAGATCACAAGATCCCTATGATCCTTTGAATGATACCACCGGTTTATGTGACCCGGACAGTGAAGTTGATAACTCAACTCTGTAAGAGCCAGCACATATGATATTTTTTATGTGCTAACAACTTTATTGATCAAGGTTAAGCCGGTGGAATCGAAACCACTCCCTAGATGCTGTCAAATATGATCAAAAAGTCTCAAGACAAAGTCAAATAACTCCGATTGCAAAAAACTATACAAGAAACAGACAAAATTTTGAGGCTTCCGATTTGAATACGATCAGTAAACCGTTCCAAAGGGGTTAAGCTAAGATTCAAATACGATCATATAGCCCCCAGTGGCTTTGGCGATGCCGATCAAGAGGGTATCGACAGCTATGTTCTCTTTGGTTCGAATATGACCTGTGTTTGAACAGGAAGCCCCCAAATGACCTTAAGAGTAGTTTAGCGACGCTGATTCGAATACGATCCACGTCGATTCCCAAATGGGTTGAGCTATGATTCGGATACGATCAAGAAGCCCCCAAGTGGGTTCGGCAGTTTGCCAATCAAAAGGGTATCGACAGCTATGTTCATGTTTGGTTCGAATACGACCTATGTTTGAACAGGAAGCCCCCAAGTGACCATATAAGTTTTGGCATTGCGCCGATCAAGAGGGTACTGATAGCTATGCCCGATGAGCAGGAAGCCCCCAAGTGACCATAATAAGATAAGCCGTAAGGCAGGATACCTATGTTTGAACCGTGCATCATGGCAACAAGTTCTTTTTGGCACCCTTTAATCTTTCTGAGAACTCGAACTTGCGAGAGATTAATTCTTTTTGAACCGGAAGTTTAAACCGGATTTGAAAGCTTCAAAACTTTGTGAGAGATAAATTTACCTTGAGCCGGATTTGAACCGGATTTGAGAGCTTCAAAGCCTTGCGGTAAATAAATTTCCCTTGAACCGGTTTTTAAACAATATATTAAGAGTGTCAGTGCCTTGTGGGAGAAAGATGTCTCTTGAACCGGACTTTAAACCGGAGTCCTTCTTTTTAAGCCAGAAATTTTCTGACGGCCTTTAAATTTTTCACCAATATAGCGGTAGCCCCTGGAACCGGGTTACCTTCCCTCCAATGACCTAGAGTTCTTGAATCCATTGAAACCGGCTAATTTTGCCGAGTCATACCATTGTAGCCCCCGAGTCTCAAGACGACTCGAGGAGTTGGCTTGAGATTCTCCATATTTGACCATAGCAGAAGGTATACATCATCGATGTTGATAGCGCGATGTGAATCCACAGAAGGTTGAGGTGACTGCGGCGGGTTATAAATGATCCTGTATGAGCCGTGTCAACAACTCGGCCAATGGCTCCTTCCAACTAGCTGTTTGAGGTTAACCAAACTATAGTGGCAGCGACTTGTGCGCCTGCCCATTGAACCGTCCAGTGCAGACGACGGCTGATAATATATGATAATTTGCCTCTAATTTGTTGGAAGAAAACCGGACTTCCCAAGTAGTGACTTGCGCATACTCAATAAACAGCTCATCCAGACAAGTGCGGCTCGGTGTTTCGATATAGACCAGGCCACGAGAGACGGACAGTAAAGACGACCGTAATAGCAGAGGCGGCATAGACAGATGAATCGCCCGTGGCGTTGTAAGCCGGTGCGGACGGGCAAGTTGTCCTCCTTGTTGTAAGCCGGCGTGGTCGCGAGAGACGGCCACGGCGTTGTAAGCCGGTGCGGGTGTCTGTTGAATAACGACGACCACCTGTGCTAAAAGATGTTGGCGTACCTCCATCTCCACGGTATAATATCACTTTTTGTCATAAATAATTGCCCTGCATAAACAATATTGCAGACCAAGGCAAAGATAAACTTGTTCTTTGACAAAAACAACATGTGCCAATAAAATATATTTTAGATGGATATCACCTGATGTGCTAGGCTGGAAATAATCCGCCATGAAATTGATAACCGCTAGGTGAAGTTGAAGTCGCTCACGGGTGAACCGGACGCGGCTTAGTAAACTGGTGCAGGCGGGTGAGTCAGCCACGATGTTTGTAAGCCGGCATGGACAGCGAGTCGGCCATGGCGTTATAAGCTGGCGTGGACACGTGAACCGGCCGCGAGGGCGGACGGGCGAGTCGTCCGTGGCGTTGTAAGGCAGCGCAGACGGGCGAGTCAGCTGGCGTGCTTGGTGTAAACTGGACCGCGACATGCGTGCCCGTAAAGCTGTGCGGCACAGCCGAACATGTATCCGCGGTATAATGGCAGAAACAATTGTCCTGTGTAAAGATGTTACAGGGCAAATAATTGTTCTTTGACAAAAACAATAAGTGTTTAGTAAGATAAATTTAGATGGATGTCACCTGACTCGTCCGGATAACCGCGGCGCTGTAAGCTGGTGCTGACGGGCGAGTCAATCGCAGGCGCGGTAAGCCGCGCGGACGGGTGAGTCAACCGCAGGCGCGGTAAGCTGTGCGGATGGGAGAGTCAGCCGCTCGTGTTGATGTAGCGGGGGCGGCGACCTGCACACGTACTCGTCGAGCAGTATGGCACGGATAAACACTAGTGCAAAAATAATGCTGGTGATTGTCCTTTATGCGACACCTTTGTAATGAATAATGGTCCTGAAAAAATACCACAGGCCAGAATAATTGTTTTCAAACAATTTAATATATACTAATAAAATACAAAGGAAAGATATCACCTGATATATTTTGTCAGATGATCACGGATGCTGATAGTGGATAAATACATCTCCTCTGTCTTTTCCATGCAATATACTAGTAGTTTTAAACTTCTGATGCAAGGGCCACCACCCTCCTTATCCTTCATTTTTTAATGAGTGCCATCGGGGTCACATAGTAGTACTCCCTCCGTTCTTGCGCATAGACTCTAGCACAAGCACCAATGTGTGCACCTTGTCCCAGAGTGTTAGTATACAGGTACGCTGGCCACTGTTTGTCCCATGCGAGCATCCACAGTCAACAAAAAAACAGCAACAGAGCGAGACACTAGCCAAGGGCACGGGGGCGCCGTCTGTGGACACTTGACGTAGATGGCTCTTTTGAGTTGCTGCCTCTGCCGCACAAGAAGCGGTCGCCGGCAATCTGTGGAGCAGCCGGCGCAAGGCAAAGGAGCACACAGCGAGGGCCGGATCAGGGTGGAGCAGAGAGGCCAACCCGGTCAGTGCGGAGCTGAGTCGGACAGCTGCGTGCATCCCCTTTGAACATTCAATGCGTGAGTCGGCCAAAAGAGGTGTGATGGATCGGGTGACCTGAAGCGACCTACATCGGAGATGGACAACAGCTTCCGTGTTCTGAAGGCGGATGGCGGCTCAGGCGAAACCTCAGCGCGACTCAATGATGGCGGTTCAACACCGAGGCCAGCGCCTTGGAGGTGGAGTTGCGCGGGGGCGGCCCACCCGCGGCGGGTCACAACTGTGGATGAGGTGGAAGCAGCGGCTCGGCGCGCGCTCCGGCAGTGAGGCGGAGACGGCGACTGTGGCAGGACCTTTCCGAGACGGCGGCTCGACAGAGGTTGGTGGAGCGCGCGCCGAGGTTGATGAAGCAGCGACGGCTCAATAGTACTTGGAGGCCGGGTTGAAACGCAGAGTTGGGCGGCTCAAACGGCAGAGACCGGTTCGTCGTTTGGAAACGGCCGGTAGGGCGGATTGCGACAATGGCCTCGGTGGCGGTGGTCTGCCACAGATCCAGGGCTGGAGGAGGCAGGGCGATAAGCCGGCGGCCTGCGGTTGAGAACCGTGTTCGAGAAAGAGACGTGCTCCGCGACGAGTCGGCGAAGGCGCACATCGGCTTGTCACTACCAAGGCAGCGCAGGGGCCGATTGATCATCTTTTTTCTATATCGTTGAAGCCATTGACCCTTTGACCAAAACGTGCAAGCACTTGGCAAAGGAACATGTCCATTGGGATCAAGTACTCCCGTCCCAGTCCCCGTTGACAAATCTGGTCAGTCTTGGACTTGTATACTTTTTGGGTATGCGGAGGAAGAATCTGATTTTGATTCTGTGCCGACCGGGTTGATGACTCGGACTTCTTGCATCTGCGACACTCGCTCTGTGATGTTGCAGCCTATGCTCTTCAAGTAATATACAGCAGATTTGACCAATGATTTGATGTGTCGATAGCAGCAATTTGTCTTGGCCCGTAGAACGATGATTGATATATTGTACTCTGAACTTCTGCAGCTTGGCTGAGTGCGGTGGCGCTGATGTGGAAATTGCGTTGGGTTTCATCGCTTTGCGAGATTTCTCACGAACACCCGTGAGTCAGAAACCATACGATGGATCACCTATATCTGACGTACGCCTATGTCAAAGAAACTTTTTTCCTCTGATCTGTTTTATGCGGACGCTAAAACTTTTTTAATCTCAACTGATGAATTTGAAGTTGATGTAGATCCTTCCGCGCCCGCTTTCTATCATCTGACCAATTGCAATCTTCTCAAACCCTAGAAAAGCTCCCTTCAAGAACTCAACACCACCGTGCGCAAGCCCCACGGTGGGTGCCAACTGTCGTAGAATTGTCACGGCAGATGTCCTTAGTGTGAGGACTTAGTCGCGAGGCCAACGCATCTATGTGGTAGCTTGAGAGGGGTTGAGCGGAATCAAGATACGCATCACAAGACAAGGGTTTAGACAGCTTCGGGCCCTGGGAAACATCATCCGGTAATAGCCCTACATGCTGTTTGAGGCTAAGTCTCATTATGCTCATGAGAGAGTCGCCGGTAAGCCGGCTCTCCTCTAGTTGTGTCTAGCCCTAGAGATTATTGCTTCTTGCTTCTCCCTCTTTGGGGAGCCCTGCCCCTCCTTATATAAGTTGAAGGGGCGGCTTACATGTAGAGTCCTATTAGGGTTAGAACTAACTTATTCTCTATTACAAGTCGGATACAAGTACGGGTCTTGCTTCCTCGTAAAGGAAATATTCCTCATGCCTTCTGTCTTAAGCCGGCCCACCATAATATGAGCCGGCCTACTGGGCCTTGGACCTAGTCTTCTATGTGACTCGCCGTCGGGGTCATCCGTGAGTCGTCTGACTAGTGAGCCGCCAGACCCGTGAGTCGCCAATCCTCCGCCGGGTCATCGGTGAAGCGCCAAGTCCGGTCGGGTCATACTTCAGGCCGGGTCATACCACGGGGTATATCCCCGACAGTGGGTGAAGCTAGAATATCCAAGATTGAAGAAGAAGCATGACATCCGTTGGATGGACATCCAACAGCCACTGCTGCTAGAACCGTGTGTTCACTATAAGTTGACAAAGCCATGCATATGCGTCAACTCTGTTTTTTTAGGAGACGCGTCAACTTAGTAAGGCCAGAAGTGTGTGGCAGAGAACTTATAGCCCATTCGAGATTTGTAAGATTGTGTAGCCCATTTTTGAATTCTAATGGAATTTACTACAGCCCATTTACAGTTTGTTAAAAGTACAGCCCATTTCAACCAATCGTTCAAAATATAATTCAATAAAATTTCCCACATTTTGATGGGATCCGAATATTTTTATCCCAAAATTTCTAGTCAGATTAAATACAATTTCAGTATAAATTTATATTACGTAAAAATCCGATGAAACATTGCGCTCACAACAATTAATGAAATTAAAATTTTCAATATCCAAAAATAATATTTTATAAAGTAATCACTGTTTGGTGCATTTTTTTATAGTTACTACCCAGTTTTTATAATTACATCCCATTTATTATTTCTTAAAGCCCATTTTCTTGTCAAGCCTAATGCATCCCTCCTAGGAAAGATTTGCAGCCCAGCGGGGCGGGGAATAACAACTTGACCTTGCATGGGTATTCCTAAAAAAAGTATAGCTGGGCTAGCCATTTTCAGCTTGAAAAAAATTAATATCTAGGCTGGATATCTGGCCTGGGCTAGACGGGCCACAACCCGCCCAGTTAATACATGCAGCGATGTTTTCGTTGTTGTTCAGAGGAGAAAAATTAATATCTGGGGTAAACATCGAAAAACTCTGCAGTGCTCACACCACAAAAACACAAATACTGCTCGAGCTGCTTGGTCCCAGCTGTCGGCCCCTTCTTATGCAATTCTCTCGTTTATTGACTACTACCTCCTTTCGGGTTTATAATGCCCAATTCAAAAATTATCACCAATCAAGGTAGATGGCGAGTGGTAGAATACTTTCTGTAGTTTTGCAAAAGCACCTAATTAATGCTCTTGTTATCCTAAAAAAATTATGTTTATCAATGCATTAATGGCAATGCATGCATGCATAAAGTACATGCATTGGTCAATTTTCTCTTAATACTTGCATGCAATGATTTAATGCACCTTGGTATCTGAACATGTGATGGAAAACAACCAAATTGAGCCTTATAAAATGAAAAAACTAAAATTTTGAGATAAGCCCTATAAACCGGAAAGGAGGGAGTACATAGGTTCACAATGGTGTGGGACCGTGATGTCAGGAAACCAGGAGGAAGCAAAATAAATTATAGTTATATATATATATATATATATATATATATAATAAGGAGGCACTTGCGTACGTGAGGCTATGGACCTTGTGGGTCCCCATTGTCATCCTCTCCAAATAAAGTCATCTCCTCGCCCGCGCACGCTTTCCGCCCGAAACAGTCAGCGCCGACCGCCCCGCTTCCTGGTGCAGGCGATTGCTCCGCCTTCAAACGACACAAGTTCCGTCCGTCCGTCCATCTGCCCACACATTAACAAGACGCAGTTGTCGAGGCGGCTACTCCGGCGCCACACGTCTGTCCCTCCGCCCGCCCACCATTGCTATATAAACTGCTGCGCCGGCCATAGCCGCAGTCATCTGCATCCATTCCCTTTCTCCTGTCCACACCACTACTGCCCACCATGGCTTCCTCGCGCTCTAGTGCTCTTTGGGACGGGCGGACAACGGACCACAAGGAGATGGCAGCCATTGCTGCCGACCGGCTGGCCGGCAGGCAACCGGAGGACGACGACGTCCCAATGGAGAACATGGTAGTCGATGATCCGGCGCCAACCCCCTCCTCCGCGCCATCCTCGCCGGTGCATTACACCATGACCATCGGCGAGGTTCGTGCCCAATATATGGACAGGGTGAGGCAGATGCGTGAGGAGCAGTTCCGGGAGGCATAGGCCGACGCCGCCTACAACCACCATCTCCTCCAGGAGCACATGCAGGCGGAGGAGCAGATCGCCGCGGACTGGGCAGAGTAGGAGGCGCTGCTCGACTCGTACCACTCTGCCCGCAAGGGCCGTCTCGAGCGCTGGCGGTACCGCATGCGGGAGGCGGAGGCTGCGGCCGCCTACAAAGAGGCTAGCAAAGAGGGCGATGAAGCGGGCGAGGCGCTGATTGGCGAGACCGAGGATAAGGCAGAGGACAATGCCGGCTCCAACGAGTCCCCGCTCCGCTGGCGTCGATGAGGCCCTACTCCGCCGAGGCCCCGCGGCACCAACAACAAGGCAGAGGACACCGCTGGCTCTGCCGAGGCCCCGCGGCGCCACCAACGAGGCAGAGGACACCGCCGGCTCCGCCGAGGCCCCACCCCGCCAACAACGAGGCAGAGGACTTCATCGGCTCAGCCGAGGACCCACCCTGCTGGCAACGTGGGGGAGGATTTCCACCGCTCCGTTGAGGCGCCGCCCGTCGGAACGAGATACAGGACATCGACGGCTCCGCCGAGGCCCCGCCCCGTTGCCAACGAGGCCGCGCCACACAGAAAACGAGGAAGTGTAGAACACGGTAGGTCGCCGTCGCTCGGGTCCAAGTAAGTCCACCGCTGCTACCCTCCGGTTAAAGCCAGGCTAGGCGGGTTGACCATTGACGACCGGTTAGCTTCTTGGCGGCGACGTGGAGTCGGAGAGCTGCACTAGAGAAGAACGCTGCTTCTACTTAACTGCTGGTGCAGTTGGCTGACTGACGCATGGGCCCAACAGGCCACATGTCAGTTACGCAACTGCACCAGCAGTTAAGCCACTGAAGCTTCTGTTCGGCTCAGCGGGACACAGGTGGGTAGCTTCGGTTAATTAATTATACCTCCAGCGCACCCCTTTTTAGTTGAAGAATGTATGAAATGTAATGAAATCCGGCATGTTTATATGAAATCCGACCGTGTATGAATGAATTTATTTCGATTAGTTCGGATTCCTGTATCACTGGCATTGGATGAACATGCAAAACAATACGTACTAGCATTATTCCCAGGGTGATCACCTCGTTTGCAGCAGTTTCACATGTACTCCCTCCGGTCCTTTCTAGTCTGCATACAAGTTTTGTCTGCAGTCAAAGTATCTCTACTTTGACCAATCTTATACAAAAAAGTATGCACTTTCACAATGTGCGAAGTAAAAAGGAACAGAAGGAGTACAAAGAGTTTGAGCAGCTTTTTAGCGTTTCTGTACATTGCAATCAAACACACAGGCCTGGCAATTCATAGAGAACATTCAAAACAATCGATGATTATGCATCTCAGCGACTCACATGTCAGAGGCAATATTTACTTCACAACTAAAGAATAAAGAAAAAATTGATCGACGCTGCTGACAGCAAAGGGCGTCCCATTCGAAAATATCAAACGCATATCTTGCTAAAATCAATGAGCAAAATTTGACAAGGTTGTCCCATTCCAAAATATCAAATGCCTACGATTGTGGAATGGGCAGGGTTTGCCATCAGTTCAGACATTGACATGGCACCTCGTGCTAAATAAACCAGCTGTTCTTTTTGTGCAGTTCCACCAAAATCAACCAAATTCGCGCGTAGCTTGTATGATTTCGCCCTTATATGTTGCAACGCCTTGAACTTATGGGCACCTCCTTTCTTGTGGTGGAAATGAATGATTCGATGTATTCATGAACATTTTGTGCAGTTCCCATTGAAATCAAGCTGAGCACCCCTGTTTGCACAAATACAAAAAAGTGATTAGTATAAAGCAAACTGTACTATGAATTGACAGTTTCAAGAGGCACATACATGGTCCATGTAGAGAACACTTTTAGCAAAATGGAACTCACCAGAAATAATCCTAGAACAACATTGTACTTGCGCATCACAGCAAAATATGGAGATTTGTCAGTCCTTCTAAGCTGAAATTAGTTTGGTCTTGTGGGGAGTAATGTAACTATCCTTCAACTACTCCTTCTGATGAGAAGATAGACAGGGCTTCTTCATCCTGGCATAATCAGAACTAGTCACTTCACGTACTCCATATTCTTCTTCAGAGGAAGATGATCATGTTGTGCAAACACAAGAGGACTACTAAATGCTAGCATCCCTGTTTGCTCGAAAAAAAGCAAAGGAAATATTTAAAACAACATAGATGAAGCACTTCTCAAGGACAATACCACTTTTTCATGACAATATCTAAATAGTAGCACAACACCAATAGAGATGACAAAGCTCAATCATATGGATCAAATCAGTGGGCGAGTACCAACCTTTGTCAGGAGGCTGATTGTGTAGAGCATACAGATGAAGCACTTCTCCGAAACCATCTGTTGCTATCTATGGGGGTGGCCATCCTTACTATATACTCCTCAATTAGTTTAATGTTTCCAACATCTTCTTATGCAGTTCCACTAAAACATATGGTATCTTCAAAGAAGATCCCTGTTTGCACAAGTAGAGATAATTACGTATGGCATCAAATCAGTGGCAAAACAATTGCTCGTTCCAGCCATAGCAATAAATTAAGATGCAAAACTATATCATTACTTGTGTCATCACAGTTCCAGTGCTTCATTATAGCACCGGGAGTTGATTTTTGTTTTTCTTCCGCTTGTTCTTCCCCTTCATCACTTGGTTCAATAACAGACAAGCTTCGCCTTCAATGTAAGATTTGGCATGTCAATTAGGAAGCACAAGTATAGTACTAAACTTAATTTTCTGATGAAAGTGGCAAAATACAGGCCAGCAGTTGTGAAATATCCTTATCTTACCTCAATGGGATATTACGGTGCACATACAGATTGGAAGTCTTGTCTCCATTTGTGCAGTTCACTAAAATCAAGCAACATTATCGTACAAGTAGCACAACATATGAAAGCACACTGCAGAATCATGTGAAAGAAGGCTAGTACTGACCTCTCATGATGCGGAATTCAAACAACTCACAAGAAGAAGATCTGAACCAAATTCGCCTTAACGGATAGGAAGTAAGATCTCCTCTTGTGCAGTTCCACTAAGATCAAGCAATCAAGCAACGTTGTCGGTGTGACATTTTGGTTGAACTGCACAAAACACTCTTAAAACAAAAGTGTTTTGTGCAGTGCAACAAAAGGTCACAATGGCAACGAGGTGAAGTAGATAACCCTGTTTACACAGAGGTGCAAAGGAAACAATTAGTGGTCAATAACGGTGGATGACACAGAAGCCAACAAAAAGAAGCATCTACCTTATCTAAATGGGAAAGAAAGCAAGACAGTAGCATTTCTCAAACGGTGGCATTGATTAATATTAACATAGAGATTATATTAACAATAAAATTCGTTAAACATGTAATTTGCTTTTAACTGTGGCATTGCATCAATTTTCCAGCGGCATTATTAGAGGGTGTTTGTTTACAGGGACATTTTGGTGTAGGGACTAAAAAAACTCCGTGTCAGTCCCATCTAAACCAAACAGGAGGGACTTTTAGGGACTAAAAGTGGGCATTTGGGACTAAAGAAAGAAGACCCCGAGGGAGTCTTTTTGGGACTTTTTCCAACAGTTGCCCCTGCCACGCATCGCACCTTGTTTCTATTAGTTCATTACTAGGGGTAACATGGTCTTTTAGCATGTCATTTAATAACCTCTAGTCCATGTTTAGTCCCTGGAACCAAGCAGGTAGGGACTAGGGAGTTTTTAACCAAACAGGGCCTTAGATTAACAACAGCTAATGAGTTGCACGGGACAGTGGACGCACCAGCACCATGTGCATCTACCGATGTACTGTGGTCATGCACAGTCTGTTGCAACAAAGAACAAACAACCAAGGAGCATATTTGTGTTGGTCCCAGTTTTGTTATCTTTAGACACCTTTCCCTATGTGAGCGCAGCAAATCTAGTCCTGCTCAAACTCTACAGCCTTGTCCCTTCCTTTCCTTTTTGAACTAGTACTTTCGCCCCTTCCTTTCCTCTTTGAACCACGTCCTAGATTTATGCGATACAACTTTCCCCACTACTTTCCCCCATTCCTTTCCTCTTTGAACCACGTCCTAGATTCATGCTATACAACTTTCCCCCTTCATTTCCTCTTTGAACCACGTCCTAGATTCATGCTATATACAACTTTTCCCACTACTTTCCCCCACTCCTTTCCTCTTTGAACCACGTCCTAGATTCATGGTATACATGCAGCTAGAGCAATGCATGTGGAGTAAGTAAAATATACCTTAAGGTTCTTGGGGCGTGGTTCGGTGGGCGACGGGACGGCGGCGAAGAAGAAGGGGTCGGAGGCCCTCCCGCGCCGCCGCTGGGTGGAAAGTGAACAGCTGCGCCGGTAGTGGATTCCCTCCCTCGCCGATGGCGACAGCGTTAAGCCTCCTTCCCTTCCCGGCGGACGGATCCTGCCGGCTCTTTGAGCAGCAGTGAGGGGAGAGAGAGGCCAACGAAGTCTTGTTTAGATCTGGAGAGGGCGAGAGAGTGTGAAGAGAGCAACTACAAGCGCTGAGGCTCCAGCGGGAGAGGGCGAGAGAGTGTGAAGAGAGCAACTACAAGCGCTGAGGCTCCAGCGTGTATATATATACTGAGAGAGTGTGTGAAGCGTGCAAACCCTAGAAAACATTTTGACCAGTCAAAGAATCCTCCTGGCAAAAATTATGCTCAAGTGTAGTTATCGAACCCGAGACCTCAAGTTTGATGAGCGAACAGGCTAACCAGCTACACAACCCTCCCGTTATGTTCAACGAGAGGAAAATAACCTTTTATACATTCCTGCATTCGTGTGACAAGCATGCCGTGTTTTTTTTGTGTGTGTGGGAGTCATTGGGACTTCAATCATAATCGTGTCATGTGGCTTTGGTGGTAAGACTATACACAGTGGTGCAGAAATAATGCAGCCTTAGTCACCTTACCTCTCTCCACGTAGTACGTTGGGTCCCACAAGTCAGAGGGTGAAACAAACAAATTAATAAGAAAAATTAAAAGCGCCAGCAGTGTATCTTACCTCACACATCTCGCTACTGCTCGGGAACACTGTCCAATTGATCCCTCTGTTCGCTCACGTACTATTTTAAGTGAATCCTTATTATAACATGCACACAAATTTTGGGCACTTGTATTCGACTTAAGTCAGTGTGCCATCGTATCTCGTATACTTACTACTCCCTCCGTCTAGGTGTAATAAGTCACGTTAGAAGGTGCAACGGGACCAAGGTGCGTGCGTGTGTGTGTTTAACAGCATGTGTGTGTTAGAGAGTGCGACAGATCGACCTACTCCTACAGAGAGATGGTGTGTAGTGTACGATTTTAGCCGCGAGAGTCGGTGCATCCTCTCGTTTCCGGGCGTGTCCGGTAGGGACATGCGGACAGCTGCCACACCCGCTCCTGACCAGCCTGGCCCACCCAAAGCCCCTCCATCGCCCGCGCGCGCTTCCCGCCCGAAACGGTCAGCGCCGCTCCAAAGAATCGGTGCCGCATTCATGCCCGGGCAGAGCGGACGCGACCTCTCACTGGCGCAAGAGTGATGGTTGCTTCGTCCGTCCAACTTACTGTTGGGTCTATGTGATTTGACGGCTCATTGGTCTTTATTACTGAGGTGGTAGGACTGCTGGATGTCCCACGCTTTCGGCGAAAGGAGGTACTACTACTACTAGATTACAATTTTCTCCATTCTTACAGCGGAGGAGTGCAAGAGCAGTGAAAACACGCAGGCTCAGTGATTACATGGCCCACCTCACACTATCACCGTGCGACACCTAACTCTTTACATAGTACTCCCTCCGTTCCTAAATATTACTAGATGAGTCCCCGCGCGTTGCCGCGGAACAGCGGTATATCTCTCTGCGCAAAATTATCGATTTCATAGAACTAAAAAAACTCTATAACCGCATGACAAATGTGGTAGCCAAACTAAATAAACTCCCATCATCATTTAGATCATCCCACGTAAGGAAAAAAGATCAGCCAACTCCTACTGCATAATGGGATTATATTTTTCTTTTTGACATGTTAATGGGACTTAAAAGCTCACTTACATGCATGCTACCGGTGCATGCTTGCATGCAGACATGTTGATGTGATTTAAAACCCACTCACATGCATGTGCCACGGTATTTCTGCATGCTTGCATGTGGCTTAGTGCGGAGCCTCTCAACGTCTAGATCAGACGGCTATTATGGACTGATTTACTTCATCTAAAAGCTACATCAATTTTGATGATGTGGCTCAAGGAGAGGATAGAGAATTCCTAGTAGTGGGGGCTAGCTATTACTAGTAGATAAGTCTTTGTAGAGATTCCACTAGGTGAACTACATACGGAACAAAATGAATGAATCTACACTTAAAATGCATCTATATACATCCGCATGTGGTTCATGGTGAAATCTCTACAAAGACTTATATTTAGGAACGGAGGAAGTACTAGTATAGTACTACGTACTGTAATTTATCAGCGAGATAAATTTGTACAATGCTATGAAGCTTCCAGCTCCTGTTACATGTATCTTGCGTCCAAGGTTGCCCGTTGCAACATTTCATCAAATACAAAGGAGACTAACATGCATGCTATTGCATCTCAATGATTGACAGATCATAGCAAATATGTACTCCCTCCGTTCCAAAATAAGTGTCTCAACTTTGTGCAAACTTTAGTACAAAGTTGTACTACTACTAAAGTTGACACTTATTTTGGAACAGAGGCAGCTAAAGGAAAAAACGATCCATGCAGTCCCTAGCCCTTGAACCGTGAACCCTGACCAGGCTTCAATTTGCTGGCAACGTTCGAGCTTCCTAATAAATGAAGTTTGCAACCTTTTGACCATCGAATCATTTTGTGCAGTTTCACCAAAATCGAGATGAGCATCCCTGTGGCAAAGAAATTGAAGAAGCATGATTAGAATAAGGTTACTGGGACTAGTTGATGAGACATAAACTCATCACAAATATAGTACATAGAATCCAGTAGAGGTATCAAGTATGCGCGGGGCAAAGAAGTAGAGAAATATCCACAGGGAGTGATGTGGGCAGCTGGAGAAGTGGTGCAAGCCGGCTGTAAAGGGAGTTGTACCTGAGGGACGTAGCTCAACCTTGAGGAGGGCGGCGGGAGGCGGCAACTGCCCATGTCGCGACAGTGAGCAAGGGACGAAGGCAACCTCACCGGATTTGTGAGAGAGAACGACGGGGACCCCTCACCGGGGCGTGCCGACAGTGGGTTTTCGCCGTCGGCGACGGCCACCGCATCTACACTAAGTATCCACCCCTTCCCCAAGCGGACGTGATCCATCGGGATGTTAGAGATGTGGCCACAGTCGTTTTGTGCGAGAGAGTGTGAGGAGACCAACCCCAGCAAGCAACCGTGTAGGATGACCCGTCCTGACTATGTATATAGTGGAGCGGTTTCCTTTTCTCTCCAGATGAACCTATCATATTGCGTACGTGCCACTGAAGAAAAACAACTTTATTTATAAATGACGCGGCACCTACTACTCGTTCTCCTATAACCTTGTGCTTGGCATCTCCATAATATTAACCTTGCGATTGGCTCTTCGCCTCTTCGGGAAGTCGAGCAATAATGGTAGTGCAGTATATATCGTTCTGGTTATATGAGACGGAATGAATTGCTACACGTCCACCACGTGGGCGAGGGTAGAGGGGCGAGGGAGACTGCTACTACCTCCATCCTGGTTTATAGGTCCCTTTTATAGTTTGTGCCAAATTTTGACTAAAGATTTAACTAACAAAATGTTATGCATGTCAAGAAAAATTATCTCATTGGATTCGTATTTGAACATAGTTTTCAAAAATATAATGTTTGGTGACATGCGTGAACATTTTGTTAGTTTAATCTATGGTCAAAATTTGGCACGACATACAATGGGGACCAATAAACCCGGACAGAGGTAGTACATATGGAGCAAAATTAGTGAATCTACACTCTAAAATATGTCTATATACATCAGTGTTTGGAGTATGTACTAGTAGTTCATATTGAAATCTACTAAAGGACATATTTATTCCAAACAATATGATATAATCTCTATAACCAAGGTAGTTGGGACGAGGATTAAACCGAGGGAGTAGTAATTTTTTCTCCTCGTCCTGCGAGCCACCGCGCGCATGGGCGAGGGACCGGGCGTAAGGTGGAGCAAGCTTCACCTCATCCTGCGAGCCACCGTGCCCGTGGGCGGGGGAGACGGCGTACTAAGCAAGCTTCTCCTCATTCTGCGAGTTGACGGGACACATCAAAAGTACTCTAGTGTATAGAGCCTTGCCTCTAAGGTAGGCCCCACATGGTTTGCCTCTTTTTTTAGTTTAACATAATGCGTCAAGTCGCAATTTTATTGTTCACCCATGGTAGACGATCCTCCCTCCACCAAGTGGACAACCAGTACACGTGGAAAATTACCACATGGGCTGCCTTTTTCGTACAGAAATGAGCTCCACCGTGTACCCACGCGGGTGTGGTTGGGAAAGAGACGGGAGTACGTGCGCCGTGCATGCACCTCTTCTCTTCGTGCACATCCCCCACCTACGTGGGTGTGTGTGAGAGATACAAACCGCGTTTGTGAGTGTTTTTTGTTTTGGGGTGGGGGTGGGGGTGGGGTGGGGGTTGATTTTGTGAATTATTTGAGGGAATATGTGTTGATGACATCTCAAACACAATTTTGCATGCAATGTGTGTGAAATGGAGGCCTATCCATATCATACATAGAGGGTCGGGCAATCCACGAGAAGAGAGGGAGGGGTCATAGCTATCGATAGAGTCGAAGAGAGGATCAAGTGGGTGGGTGCGAGATCGATGAAGAGAGCCATCGAAATTGTGTGTGTGTGCAAGTCAAAGATATAGCGCGACTGGCCTACCGGAACGTTAGAGGGCACATGTCAAGTTTGTGTGGGCAGGGAGACATGACTAGAGCGCTCGATGTATTGGTGTGTGTGGGGGGGGGGGGGGGTGGGGGGAGGGGTAGGCAGAGGCCTAACTATAGAGGTAGAACGACTCGTATATGTGTTGAGAAGGAGAGACCCAGCTATGTCTTGAGGGAGATCGGTCGACATCCATACATAACTGAAGGACGGGAAATATGATGGGACAGAGAGAGAGAGAGGAGAGAGAGAGGGAGGGAGAGGGAGGGAGAGGGGTAGAGTGCTGGATGGGTGATGGAGTTGCTTCTCGGAGATGTTGGGAGAGGCCTACTAGACAAACTGAGGGTGGAACTGCAATGTTATCAATAAGAGTGGGGATGTGTTTCTGTGTGTGCCTGTGCGTGATAGATCTGTCAGGACGCATCCATGGATGATGAAGGGGAACCATGTGTTTGGTAAGCAAATCTAACTAGATCGGTAGATCAATTGTTGTTTGTCGGAGGAAGGGAGAGACACAACTAATGAGGTAGATTGATCGACGTGTGGGTAAAAACGAGTTATAAGGACCTAGCTAGCTATATGTATAGCAAGAGATCGGTCGGTGTACGTCAATTTGTTAGAGGCAAATAAGGCCAAGCGAGATGGATAGACAGAGAGAATGAAGCTAGGAGGTGGTGCGAGAGGCCCAACTACTAGCTAGATAGGGGGAGGAGTGTGCGGTTGTGAGATCGATGAAAAGAGGGGCGAGAGTTTACACGTGTGTCTGACCGTATGAGAGTCACGAGGGAAGGACACATAAAGGAGGAGATTGAAGGTGTGTGTGTATGTTGTAGGCAGGCATCGCTGGAGAGGTTTATCGATCGGTGTGTGTCAGAAAGGAGTTGTGGAGACTCTAGGAGAACGACCTAAAGAAAAAAATGAATGTGCCCGGTGGATAGAATGCCGAGGCAGGGGGAGGGCGAGGAGGGCGTGTGCATGCACGAGAGAAAGTAAGGTTAGAGGATTGTGTGGGTGTAAGAGAATAACAAAGATCATAATTTGATATGAAAGCAGATTCATATATTTGAATAGGAGATCATAGTGTTTTAAACATTGCATGCATGAATATAGTGGTGATACACGTGTTGTGCACATGTTATACCATAATGTGATAATGCATGGCGTTTGCAACTCACAGCTAAATGCCGAACAATCTAAACCATACTATACATCAAAGAATCTCACATTTTATTTGAATTTCTGATAATGTGTGGCGTTTGCAGCTTACAACTAAATATCGAGCAATCTAAACAATACTATATATCGAACATTCTCACATTTTATTTGAATTTGTGGTAATGTGTGGTGTTTGCAACTCACATCTAAATACTTGTAGGCGTAGGGGGCGGGGCACCATACATAATGTGATAAACACATTATACATATGAGACATGGTTTAGATTATGAAGATCTAGCTAGAGCTAGAAATGTAATGTGATTTGAAATCAAAATAAAGTGGATTCAAAAAATCTAGTTCGAGTTCATATAGTACACATAGTTCATATGTAACTCGAGACTAATCATGTGGTGTGCTGTGAAGATAATACACAAATGATGGTTTAACTTGACAATAATGATGATTGTAGATCTTATTAAAACAGAGAAATGAATTCAAATGCTTTGACTTCACAACAATCATTACTGTAGATCTTATTCAAATTTAGTTCATATTGAAGCGGTAGTATATACGTTTGGAATGCACTAAAACGTTCATTTGAGTAGTAGGTTGCATGCATTATACACGTAGCAAAATATTTTAATTGAACATAACATGAAATCAAAGTTTTGAATGACATTTGTAGTGCGCATTGATTTGGTATAGTACACGTTAGGCTTGTCCGGAAATTTCAACCCACGCCTTGTTAGCCCGAAATATTTAAGATATATCTTTGTCTCATTGTGTTCCGACAACTCCCTCCATCTCAACCCGCGCCTTGCTATTCCAAAATTACAACGCGCGCGAAAACTCCCACCTCCTGTGAAATCCCGACACGTGAAATGCCAGTGGTACCCCTGAACCGAAAGAACCGCCTCAAATCGGTGGGGGGTACTTTCGTAACTTACCCCACATTTTGGACAAGCGCGTCTCTAAGCCATGGTTCCCCACTGCCATCCCATCCGCCCACCCATTCATAAACCGAGGCCGCGAAAACTCGCGACGAAACCCCACACCCTGCTCCGTCCCCCACCCAGCCGGAGCCTCTTCCCTAACGACGTCGTCCACAGCAACACCTCGACGTCCCTCATCCATTGTACCGGATGAGGATCCGTCGTCGATTTCATCGTCCCGCCGGTTCAGCCACCCCGTCCCCCACCTCCAAGGAGCTGCCCCGATGTTCCCCTCGTCCTTCGCGCCACCTCCATTCCCACACCACCGTTTTCACCTGCACCACCGGAAGAGCATCATCATCACCGTTTCCTCGGATGAAGCTGCGGCCTAATCGACGCCACCAAAGAGGTTGTACACTAATCGCCGCATTTTCTTCTTGATTCGATCTCACGGTGCTGCCGGCGCTCGGTCCTGAGCCGACACGGCGCGACTCCATCCACGGCGGCGTCGCCGGCCACTTCCTCCATGGCAGCGCTCCCTCGGCGGCGACGTCCACATCAGTAGGAGCTGCTGCTGCTTTATCTCTCGCTTGCGCTGCTGGTCTGCTCTTGCTCTCGGTCCCCTGCCTGGTCTGCTCTCGCTCTTGCTCTTGCTTGCGATGCTGCTCCGATTTGGCTACACTTCAGTCAACTGAATCGACTTTCGGGTCAGTCGATTTTCAAGGGGTGGGCTCGCCGGGGTGAAGGAAGAACCAGTCGCAGCGGGGAAGGGGGCTCACCGGAGAGGTACCCCACTATCTATCTTAGGGTTCAGGATGGGGGCGGTGGTCGCCGGCGGTGGCGGGGCATTGGCAGAGCGGTGGCGTGGGGATCACCAGAGAAAAAGCTCGGCACGGGGGGGGGGGGGGCTATAGGGATGGCCGGGGCGGCGGCGGACCGATGGTGGCAAGTGTTTTCGGGGCGGGCGGGCGGCGCACCGCCGGCCATGGGCGACGGGGGACTGCTGTTTGGCCGGTGGTGGCTGGCGGCTCAGGAGGGTGGAGGTTGAAGGTGAACTGCAAGCCCTTGATTTCGTATCCAACGGCTGCAACATTGACTGACCAGAGATGAAAAAGTCAGTTGACCGACGTGTAGCCTCACCTTGCTAGTGCGTTCAGTTTCGACAGCAAAATTCAGTTTTGACAGCAAAATACAGTTTCGACAATTAAGTTCAGTTTCGACAGTTAAGTTCAGTCTCGACAGTTAAGTTCAGAGATGGGCGGCTGATGTATTTTACATCTAGCACTTTGTGGTTATGTATTTACATCATGTATTGGAGATGCTATTAGAATTCCACTCAGGTTAACGTTGTTCGTTGTCTCTCTTGTCCTGCTTGAGCCTCGGCGTCATACAACTCACCGGAGCTGCTCCAACGACGAAACCCTCCATCACAGCGGAGCAGTACCTCGGGCTCCATCTCCAAACGCCTAAGATCTTCTTCCCCTCCTCCGACAGCAAAGTCAGCCGGAGCATCCTCACCAGCCAACTCAATCATGCTGAGATCGACATGGCTTCGCCAAAGAGGTTGTACACTTGTTGCATCTCTTTTTTACTCTACATGTTATATATATTGTCCACTGAGCACATGGATTTGTTCCTTTAGTGTCTCCTTGAAAGAAAAAATGTAGGAATTTTAATTTTCACTTGTCCTCCTTTTCAAATTCCTATTCATGAAGCACAAGACTAAGAGATAGTAGCATAATAGCATTATAATCATACATTTTCTTGTGGTTTGACTTAATCTCACCATGCTTCTTTTCATCCTGTGATCTTCCAATTGTTGTGAATCGAACACCCAGATTGGCAGAAATCCTGTGTTTTTAAATTCTCTGTTTTGCACGTGCATTCCTATCCTATTCCTATCTATTTCCTATCCCAGCATTGTTGGAATCCTCCAATTCAAACGAGCCCTTACAGAATTACTTCTCTTACAGATAGTAGGCAAAGAAAACCTTGCGTGGTTTGTCCCGCTCCTGCTGCGTCGTCGTGCACCCCAGCTCAGCTGCTCCAACGACAGAAGGGTCCAGCACAGCAGGGATCCGGCCTCCAGACTGTCTTTGGCCGCCTCAGATCTTCTTCCCCGCCCTGGTAGCCATGAAAACTGCATTACCATCATCAACCGAGAAGATGACCTCGAGGACTACACGGGTCCGCAAGAGAGGTCGCACTCTTTCGTGTTTGCTTACGTTATGCATCGCTTAATATTACATGCTACTTTATCGTCCTGTTCACCGATTAGACTCTGAGTCAGCTCCAAACTAATGGTCAAACTTGAGTTTTTAAATGGTTGTGGGGTACATATCGGGGCCGCTATCAATAGTATCTATCTACTATCTGGTTAATCTCCGGTGTATAATATGAGTTTCATGTTGGGTGGGAAACAAACAGTAAAGAAGCCATTATCTGTATTTTTTAACTGAAGCCATTATCTGCCTGCTATTATTGGTTTTGGGTCTATCCACAGGTTGCTACCATCACTCTGGATTTCTGCATGCACTCCTTACATAATCTCACTATGTTTTATTCCTATGCATGACAGTTATTGTAAACAATGGAATTGACCATGTAGAGGAAAAGAGACGAGCCTTGAGTGGCAATAAAATTTCATGCAGATGTCGCTCCATGGTAGGCGCAAAGCCAGCCCCCTCCATGCATTTCAGATTGTAATTGAGAGGAAGATATCTGTTCCGAGGGGGATTCAGAAGGAGAAGACAACTCCTATTTACCCCCTGAGGTCTTCGCTCTAACTTGGCATGCTGATGTTGGTTATATCATGCATATGGTGTCTTGCATTGCTTACTTTATACATCAAATATGTCATCTGCTTAGTTTAGACATCCTTTGTGTGAATGCCATCTATTTAGTTTATTCATCGTTTATGTGAATTATGCAATGCCATCTTGTTTAGCCAGGCATCATATATGTGAATTTTGCAATGCTATCCTGCTTAGCCAGTCATCTTATATGTAAATTATATCAGGCCATCCTTTTTTCCGTTACATATTACATTTGTCAACAATGTTAGTACATTCAACTGCTCTTCGTGTGCATCAGCCATTTGACACGGTGATGGCAAATTCTGGAGTGAAAACAAGGTCTTCAGAGCAGACTATGCTAT
>NC_057810.1:176586307-176587032 GCF_018294505.1 Triticum aestivum | reverse complement strand
AAACTTGAAATGGGGATCTGTGAAACCCTCAGAATCATTTTGAAAATGATCCAAATAAAAATTTCTCCAAAAGGGTCCAAGAAAATGCTCATGTTGCTCTCTGAAAATATTGGACAAAGATAAAAATCAAACCAATATTTTTAGTGGCTCATGGACATTTATTTTGGGCATTTGGAATTAATGTATAAATATTTGCTTTGGAAATATATTTCTATATATATTAATATATGTCCAAATATTATGCCAATTATACAGGAGCTCTGGAATAATATATCTAGCCCCTGCAAAAATTGGCCTAAGTTAAATAAATGATTTAATATGTTATTTAAATCAAAACAAATGTCAGAAATTAGAAAACAGAAAAGAAATAAAAGGGAGAAGCTTACCTGGGCTCCTCCCTGTGCGGCCCAGCCAGCTGGCCGGCCCAGCAAGCCAGCCCAGCCCACCACCGCCGTCGTCCTCCTGGCGCCAGTCGGCCAGGCGTGTGGCCGACGCGCGCGCACGGCCGGAGCGCCACGCCACCAGCTCGTCTGCCTGCCTCCCCCGCCAGCGCGACGCCGCGGCGCTTCTTCTCGGTGCCGCCCCGATCCCCTGGCCTTATCCCCCCCCCTCTCTCCCGTGCTGCTCCCTCTCTCTCTCTCACGGCCGAGCACCACCATCACCGCCGTTCGCCATAGCAGCCATCTCCGGCCACCCCTCGCTCCCCCGACTAGCTCAGGAGCTCC